>NC_050575.1:140338338-140368338 GCF_011100635.1 Trichosurus vulpecula | reverse complement strand
CACATAGATAACTGCCATTCCTGGCGGTCATCTGACTTGTATCTTGGGCAGGGTAAGGCTCAAAAAAAATGTTGAAGTTGGTAAAGTTTTCTTCCTCTGCTGTGTGTTCAAGTCTAGAGATGTAGATGCCTTCAGGTGGAAGTGGGGGGAGAGAGAGAGAGAGAGAGACAGAAAGACAGAGACAGACCCACAGAGACAGAGAAAGAGAGACAGAAAATGAGAGAGAGAGAGAGAGAGAGAGAGAGAGAGAGAGAGAGAGATGTGTGTGTGTCTGTGTGTGTGTCTGTGTCTGTGTGCATGCATGTGTGTGCGTGGGAGCGCATTGAGGGGACGGGGAGCATTGTGTGAAACAAATCACTGTTTTACCTCCTTATACCCTTACCTCATTCACCCACATTTTTCCTGACTTTCCCTTCTGTGTCCTGTCTTTGGACTCATTGTTACTGAACTTAGGCCATGTTTTCTTATTTAGTCCTCTGGATATGTTACCAGCATTGATTCGTCAGCTCTGGAGCCATTTACCTATTACTCTGTGATCCCCAATTTCATCCTCTGTAAAATGAGGGAATCGCATTAGACGATCTCCGAGGTTCCTTCTAGATCTAAACCTGTGATCCAATAATCCTTTTCTCACTGCTCTCTGGATAGACATTTTGCTTAAAATGCCCTTTCTCTTAGGCCTCTGGATTCTGTTCTATGTTATCAATCATTCTGTATTCCTGGCCTCTGTGATATTCTTCACCTGCATCAAATTCTTTTCCTCACTTGAGAGGCCTCAGTCCCATCATCGTACCCACTGGCTGTTCAGTGTTACCCATCCATGCCTGTTCTCCTTTACCAGTGCTCTTTGGTTCAAAATCACCAATCCTTTCCTCCCCCTCCACTAAAAGGCAAGTTCCTAACCCATTTTTACACAGCAAATTGATCTGATAACCTCATTCATGCCAACGTGTTAATGACTAACATTTATTCCTGCTGTGGCCCTTCCTAGGATGATTTGCATTTTAACAGGGTAGATTACCTCAAAAGAATGAACCTGATACTCATGCAGTTTGGGGTACAATATAGCAGGTTAGTAGAGGAGAATTTTTTTTTAGGGAGGATGACTTCATGGTACCCACTAAGTCCCTCTATGGAGGGAGTCCCACGATGGAGGAAGATATTCACTCTGCTTGAACATAGGCCTAGCTAGATAGTCTTGGGTTCAATTTCTGCCTTTGTTGCTTCCTTGTTGCTCAGTTGTGTCAGACTTTGTGATCCAGTGGACCATATTACACCAGGCAATACTGTCCGTGGGATCTTCTTGGCAAAGATACTGGAATGTTTTGCCATTTCCTTTGGTCACCTTTTGTCAGAACCTTCCACTATGACCTGTCCATCTTGGGTAATCCTGCATGACATAGCTCGTAGTTTCACTGGGCTATACAAGACCCTCTGCCATTGCGAGGCAGTGATCCAGGGTGGAGAATGTCACGTACTAGAGATATAACTTTGGCACCTCTCAGGGTTTCTGTTTTTGGATTAAATAGTTCCTAAATTTTTTCAGACCTAACATTCTATGATTCTGATTCTGCGTTTTGTGAATTATTGTGTGATTTACATATGTTGGACATATGTGGAACATTATGCACACACAGACACACACACACACACACACACAGCCCTCTCTGGGTAGGATAGATCTTAGTGTTCTGGACTGAGGGAGAGTCAGTGTAATGTAATGCAAAGGATATAGCTTCTGCATTTAGGTATACTGGGTTGGAATCTACAACCCGAGGCAAGGAACTTAATCTCTTTGGGCCTCAGTTTCCTCATCTGCCAAATGAAGTGGTTGGACCACATGATCACAAAAAGCCTTCTAGCTTTAAATCTATGATTCTATGTAGCAACCCTTCCTCAGGTTTCCAGAATTTTCCTGGGGAGAAGGCAGGGCTATCTTCAGCTGGGTGCTCCAGGGCTGAGGACACTGAGGAGAGAATGGAGCCTGTCATGTGTCTTGTTCATATTCTCTGAGCTCTTCTATCAGAGAGCTATTTTAGGCCTGTTTTTCTGGGCCTGTTCTCTTTAACTAGGAGTTACATACTTGCACCAAAAGAGCTGTTTCTTTCATTGAAGAAGACAGAATTACTGTACTGATGGGTGTTTAAAAAAAAAAGCACCAGGGAGCATCAGTTCAGTTGTTTGATCAAGTCACCTTTCCTAGATCTGTGGTGACTGTAACAACATTAGACATCACTAGCCTGGTCCTATTTAGACTAGTTCCAGAAGGCGCTGATGGAACTAAATGAATTTGCTGCCCTGTAGGTTCTAGCTTATACCTCAAAATGTCTGTTTCACTGCTGTTCTCCCATCATGGGCCTTGAAATAATATTAGCCCAGGTAGGTCAGATATCTTTTAATAATACCCCTAAATCAAGTGGGGAACAGTTAAGGGGGTGTAGCTCCCTATTCCCCCGATTTATTTTCAAGGTCATGTGCCAGGGGCCTTAAATCATGTAAGGTATAAAACTGGAGGGACTCAGGGACTGTCAAGACCTAGAAAGTAGAGTATGAGAGACATTGACATTCTGATCAATGACTGGAGACCCAAACAAATCAGTGCAGGACTTTAAGAGATGAAGTCTCACTGTGTTCTCTCTGTCATCAGAATTTATAAAGCGTTGCAGTGAAAAGCCCCTGGAGAATATTCCTAGAATTTTGCAAGTCATGAGCGTGTATGTAAAAATCTGAATCCCTCTCTCCCTCCCCCTACCCCCATACCAATAGTCTTGAATGAGCAAAGTAAGAAAATAATTTCCAAGTCTGTCTGGTATTCCAGACTGTTTGGTTAAATACTAGCCTCTTGATTTGGCAAATGTCATATCATGATGCCATAAAAATTTTAGTTCTCTATATCTTGATTTTGAATGAAGTAAAAGGTAAAGATCTAATTTTTAACTGGAGAGGGAGAGAGAGAGAGAGAGAGAGAGAGTGAGAGAGAGAGAGAGAGAGAGAGAGAGAGAGAAGAAAGGAGAGGAACAAACCATACAAAGGTCCATCACTTCTTTCCATATTGTGGGATTACTGAAATGTTAAATTATGAATTTTTTTGTTCTATCGTCAGATAAGAGCCCAGAAATTTGTTTACAAATAACCAACATCCATGTTACACTTTGAGGAAACACTTGGGTACACAATCGGCAAACACCTTTTGCTTGCCAGAGATAAAACTTGGAGTTGGACAGAATATTGCCAACAGTAGCATGATGTAGAAACTTCTTAGGAGGGTGCTGATAAAATGTTCCATCCCTCCAAATGCATCTTTGTTTGTCAGATGCCTATTCTTGTAGCCCCACCTGAACCCTGATACTGCCACCAGAATTTACAACTTCAAATTCAGTGAAATATAATCTAGCAAGAAAGAACTTTATAAAAACCCCTTCTGTAATAATGCAGAACAAATGAGATTCTCAGCTGTTCTGGACAGGAGACTGGGTTGGAGTTAACTGACTTGATCCAGGGTCGTGGGGTTTTTTTCTTTTTCCTCTTGCTTACTAAAGTAAATGGCTCTCAAATCACCACAGACAAGTATCTCAGCTTTTGCTTCAGGCCCTTATCTCATCTAAGTGTGCTTTATTAGATGAGATCATCTACGCAGGACTTATTTCAGTTATAAAATGGAATAAAAAAATTAAAAAATGGAATTGGTTGATACTCTTTTGACCTCAGTGTGGGGGGGAAGATTTTGATATGTGAAATACTAGCCTGGTTATATGGGCATTTACCCATTCCTGGCCTATGACCTCCAAGGACCCTGATAAACACCAACCTATGTTGGTATCACTATCTTTGGAGAGAATTTTCTTTGGTTCATTTTGCTTGGGCATCACCAACTCTGAAGGCAGGGGCTGGTAGCTAAGGTGATTGTGGGGCTACCGAGGGCTTTGGAGTATCCTTGAATAAAAGCTGCTAGGCTCCCCAAATTCCTAACCTCCATTTTAAGCAAGTTTTGTAGATGAGGGAATCACGGTGAGGGGAAGGTGGTAATCCCTCTGTTTGTTCCCTTCCTGCCCCAATGAGAGAAGAGGGCGAGAAGACACTCATCTTGTTTTTTTCTCAAATAGATTACAAACAGTTCTTACTTTACGTAAATTCACATTACACATATTCAACTTAACATAAAGAATTCTGAAAGACTATCTGAGGATAATATTGCTTGCTATTATCATATATACAAGGAAACAAGGAGCACTGTCCAAACATCTCTCGATGGCTTCGTAAAAAAAGTTGTTCAACCAGCCACCAGTGATAAAAACTGGTACAGTGGGTGGGGAAGGAGCTACACACTGCACACCCATGTTAACCTTACTGTACAGTACTGGGGATATTTTATCATTAACTTTTCATTTCATAATTCTGTTTATTATCATGGTACAGTATTTAATGTGTCTGCATTTTAGTACGTTTTATGATATGTAAGGCTATTATTTTGTGTCTGTCTTTGTTATATAAGCTAATTGAAGTGGGTCAATAGGGGCAAATTTGCATTGTGTAAAAATCGTTTTGCATAGAGGTCCACAGAATGGTCCACTTATGTAAAGTAAGAACTATGTGTATTCCTTTCTTCAGTGGTGTGTGTGTGTGTATGTGCTGTGCGATCTATATGTGTGTGTGAGAACATAGAGGATTTTAGTATTCCTAGAATTGTCTATTTTAAAGCCTGCCCATCACAAAATCAGACTTAGCCTGAATTAATCTTAGCTTACACGTCTTGTTGAAGCACATCTGTTTGACATTTTAAATTTCTCACAGGTCTTATTTTTACAGTTCCTGACCATCAGTCTCTACCCCACATCTTTAAGAAATTCCCTCAATCAAGAGTGAGGTCCGTTGCTTTGAGGATAACCTGGTAAGAAATATCCAATTCATGATATATTAAAATGCTATTTGTTTATGGGTCTGTGTGGGTAAACCAAACTACCACCTCTGGGAAGAGACAGAGAGATTGGGATCCTTTGCTTGGATAAGAGCCCCTTCATCACTGCAGGGACTTAGACTCTGTCTCTTTCAGGCTAAGTTTATGACCACTGAGTGGCCTGGAGTGGTGGTGGTGGGCAGTGGGAGTAGAGGGTGGGAAGATATTTTTAGGGGACTTTTTTATTCAGAGGTCACTGTATTAAATTGTGAGTCATGGGATCTTGGTGGGGGGCAGCCGGGGAGGCTGAATGATCAAGCAGTAGAGGGATATCGTAATTGTACTTAGAGCAAACTGCTCTCAGTGATTTTATTATCAGGCTCCTGAGTATTTGAAGCTATTAATAGATTGGTGCACTTATCAAGGAGTTTTTGACTTCTATCTTGGTTGACATGCCTGCAATCATTCTCTCGTCCATATGCACAGCATGGAACTTTGACCTGATGCTGCTAACAGCCAACCCACCAAGGGTGGGTTCTCCCTAAAACCAAGGCATGTGCCCAGGGAAGGCAGGAGCCCCCACGCAAGGACACACCCATTGCCAGAGTTCAATTTGATCTCACTCACTGATCCCAGGGTTCAGCTACAGTCTAGGTTTAGAGAAAATCATTTTCAGAAGGACTCAGCACGTACTATACCAATAAGACCCTAGGAGGGGCTTTTGTAATTGATGGTTGTTTTTAGAATTTAGGCAGATAGAAACTTAAAATAATTACTGAAGTACAATTCATAGATTTGATGTTTTTTTTTGTGTGTGTATGGGGTTTTTTTGTGGTCTCTATTGAGGCCTATCTGTGACATCCCCATAAGCTCATATTCCATTCTAATTAGCTAAATCTACCTTCTCCTGACCATATTCCTTAGAGGTCATCACATAAACCATTTAAATTGATAGCAGAATTATGCACGAAGAAATTAATTTTATATTGCCCTGTATACAGTTTTTTTATTGTAACTTTATCTTGTTTCAGAAGTGCTTACTTTCTGATTTTGTGGCTATTACTGACCGTGGATTACTTTTATTTTGGGTTTTACACAACAGTTATATTAGAAATTTGCTGTTTTATTCTTACCTTCTTAGTAAAAATCCTTTTATCACACAATGGGTAATTTATATCCATTACCAACCCTTTCAATCCTTTTCAGTGGGGCTGTCAGTGCCTTTGGCACAGTAATGATTAATGTGATCTAATAATAGTGTGCCATTATATTACCTTAGTAAAACATGTACCAACATCCTATTCAGATCTACCAAATTCATAGCTTCCTATAATATTTTTGTTGAAAGACAGGATTACTATTTTTCAAAGCTGATTTTTTTCCCCTTTAACATATTTAATGAAATTCACAATCCCTTGCCATAGTCATCACAGGCATGTGTTTGGGCTTGATGGGTGAATTTTATATCGTTCTGCCTTATTGTGATTTGTTAGGCAAAAGGTCTGACATGCAAAGAGATCGAATGGAGAGATTATTTTGTTTTTGTTTTGTTACGGCTGTGCTGTTGGGGAGGGGGGTGAAGTTTCTTTTTGTTTTTATTTTTTTGAAGCTGGCTTATTTTTCAGAGTCTCTTCGGGTTTATAATAGGGAAGGCATATTTTAGATCAAAAGGCAAATGAGGAGCAAGCTACCGTGCTGAAATTATATATGTGCATATGTATGTATGTGTGTTTATATACATACACACATATACATGTATATTTCTATTATTGTCCTCAGTTTCTTATGTCTTCTGCCACCTGCCACTGTCTAGAGTTGAAGCAGCTAATACTAGGGGTGGGAAACATCTGGCTTCCAACATCTGTACCCAGGGACATCTATCAGTATAATAATAAATGAGTTCTGACCAGCCTATCCTCCTCCTACTTTAGGGTGAGCCTCTGGGTCTTCCCCATGACAGAGAGAAAAGAGGACTTTCTAGAGTTATTCTTCTTCAGGACATTGGAGCAGAGTCGGTTCCGTAGATAAGGAGCTGGGGTTGGAGTGGTGGGAATGGTAGCCTGTAGAGATTGCAAGGGTTTGAGTTTCTCTCTTTTCAGTCACTGTTGTTTAAGGATAGGTTTGAGATCAGAGATTCCTTATTGCTTTCCCTTCCTGCTCCTCCTGAGGCAAGTCCTCTACATCAAAATGGTCACCCTTGCTCTCTGACCTCTCTATATTAGTGTGTATATTCGAGTTTGTGCAAGTGTGTGTGTGTGTGTGTGTGTGTGTGTGTGTGTGTGTGTGAGAGTGTGCGTGTATGAGAGAGAGAGAGAGAGAGAGGGAGGGAGACTGACTTAGGAATGACTGTCACTCTGAAGCCTTGTCCTGACTGAAATAGAATTGCCTTCCTCCTTTCTGCTATTATAAGGCTCTGTTGTAGTGTCTGGCCTGAGAGAGGATCTGTTTCTTGGTTTCATCCACTTAAAGCCCATCATAATCATCCATGTGATTGATAACATTCCACCTTTTCATAGGGCCTTAAATCTCTGTCAGCCAAGGAGGACATTATTGTATCGAGGGTGAGATGTACTCAAACAATTACACACTTAAATCTAAATGGAATGGTGTGTCCTCTGATTCCCCATGCTTTGTGATTTGTGTTAACTAGTGATGTACCTCTACCTCCTCCTGAAACCTTGGGGGGTACAAATACCTTCCAAACAGGGGTTCCCCATCAGCTTTTTGCCACTGAGCACCCAAAGGCAGCCAGAGCAATAGGCTTCTTTTGGCTTTTAGGAAGTGGGGATGGAGATTAGGAAAGAGAGAAAAAGAGATAGAGGGGGCTGGGCTGAGTGATCCTTGTTTTTGATTCAGAACAGAAATCACTGCTGCAACATTGGCTTGAAATATGCAATCAGCTTGAAATCAGGAAAAGTATTTTGAATACAGAATTTATATTGAAATACTTGAATCTTGATACATGCATACACACATACATGTATATATTTAAATCAGGGGAAGAGGAAAAGCAGAAATAAAGACTTTGTCATAAAAATATTGCCTGCAGTATTTGCCATCCGATTATGCTCTGCCACACCAGAATACATTCTCGTACTATTAACATTTAAATATGAACAATTCTCATTTGTTTTTATAACTGATCCTTGATGACGACAAATGAGAAATGCCACCTCAGTTTACCTTTTGTACTTGGAAGATCTTAAACGAGGCACAAAATTTCGTGAGACATTGATATTGAGTAAAAGGTCTGTGAGATTCAGTGGCATAATGGGGTGCAATCTGTACCAATGGAGGTAATAAATGCATTGTGAATATCCATGGAAGTAATCATTACTTACCTTAGTCTGACATAATTATGCATGAGTTGCTACCGGTGGTGCCCTTTCCCTCCCCAGCAATGAGAAAGCCCAAATACCTTGCAGAGGCATAAAGTGCCACAACAATAAAATGCTGAAGGAATTCTTTATTCTTGTCCATTTCCTTTCTTTTTGCCTTATTTCCTAATCCTCCTTAGTACTTGGAACCTTGGGATGGTTTTTCCCTAGGATGTCTGCATCCACAAGGCTTTCCTGTGATTTTATCCATCAAGTGGAACCGAGCATTGGGAGCAGCTGGGGGTTGACAGTGGCTAGAGCACCAGGCCTGGAATCAGGAAGACCTGAGTTCAAATCTAGCTTCAGATACTTGCCAGTTGTGTCACCCTAGGCAAGTCACTTCACCTCTGTTTGCCTCAGTTTCCTCATCTGCAAAATAGGGATAAAATAGCATCTCCCTCGTAGGGTTGTTGTAAAGATCAAGCGAGATAATAATTGTAAAGCAGCACAATGCCTAGCATAAAGTAAGTTTCTATAAGTGTTCTATTATTATTATTTTGTTATTTTTGTTAGTATCATGTGCCTAGGACTGTGCTAGATCACAATAAATTGAAAGTGGTGAGTCCCTATAGACACCCTGCTGGCAGTTCTGACTGCACCTTCAGGGATCCGCAAGCCAGTTTAAAAAACTAGCAGCTTCCTTCCTACAATCAGTTTTTTCTAAGCTAAGAGTCTATTTGCCTCAAAGTTAGACACACGGGTGCAAACTTTGCCGAGGCCAGAATCCTTGGCTTTCAGTCAGAATACCAGCGCCCAGGACTAGGCATAACAGCAGCTTGCATCTGCACGATGCTTTAGGGTCTTTAGGGTTTAGTATTTTCCTTACGATGAGTCTGTGCAGTAGATGGCATAAGTGTTGTTCTCACCATTTTGCAGTTGAGGAAACTGAGAGTTATATAGTAAATAACTGATGAGGGTTTGAACCCAGATTTCCTGACTCCAAGACAAATAATACACCATGCTTTCTCTCATTAGAGGAAATGGGGTGGATCTGTGATTTCATTGATGTGGGGAACTTCAGAATGAGGAAATTCCTTCCACTAATGCAGGTTAGCACCTTCTCTGCAACTTATAGTGTTATAAACTACTTTGAGCTCCCAGGGATTAAGTGACTTGCCCATGGTCTGCATGCATTCTTTGGAAAGTCACTTAGTTTTTCAGTTCTCTAGGCAGCTCTCTAAGGCTCACTAAAGCGTTCCAGGCTCTCTCTAACTTAATAACTCTGTAAGATCTTCTTGGCTCTGAGTCTAGCTACTTATCCACCATGCCATATTGATGCTTTCCTCTCCTTAGAATACACGTACACATACACACACACGCCTACACATATATGTACATACACATTTCTAATTCCATCTTTTTATTCTCCTTCAGTCTTGTGACATTTTGTCACATTGCTGGCCACTCGTAAGCATTTTTGACATCTCTGCAATTTTGTGGAGATGCTAGTTATTTCCTTCATTCAGCATATGCTCATGTTGGCAGAACTGGGATCTGGGCTGGGGGTCTGCATATTGAGGGCTGTGAAGGATGATCCCTCATTATGCAGTGGTTTGATTTGCTTACTTCAAGGGACATGGGCACAGTGGTTCTCAGGTCACTCAAATTCTAGAAGGTCTGACAATCTTGTGAGTTGAAAGTCTGATCTTTTTCTTCTCCCATTTTTGGGAGAAGGGATAAGAGTGTTTGGGGGTGGGGGGAAGAAATCCAGATAATTAGCCTCTCCAGTCTTTTATACATACAATATAGAAGCAACAAAGAAACCAATACATGTGAAGACATTTTTGAATCCTACAGGATTTGAAATGTTTTGGGGAGCATTGTAGGTGGGCTACAGGAAGGCTGGTGATCTTTCTACAGTTTCTCCATCTTTATTTGTAAAAGAATATTGTGGACACATGACTGAGAATTTGGGATTTATTTGATGTTTTAGGAAGATATGCCCTCTGATGGATGCCACGTGGTTATGGTCAATGGGAATGGGCAATCCTTGAAAGGGAAGAAAAGGATCTCCCCCCCTCCCACACAAGAATTTGTCTTCTGTAGTGGCCCAGTTCTGTATTTTTAGCATCCACTGAAATTTAATGTTTTGCTCTCGGTTTATTATGTATGCAAGTATCTTGCTGATAAATTACATGTGTAATTGTGCTCTAGTAACCACTGCTATTCAATAACAACATATAATTAAACTCACCCTTGTAGTCATTGAACTCTTCCTTTCATGACAAGATCATTGACCATTCCAAAGAAAGCTATATGGTTGCATATATTAAATACACAATGGTCTCTGAGTACACACCCACAGGCTGTGTATCCAATTTATGCCTATGTAGAATGACTTCCTCCAGACAAATGTGTCAACTATGAACTAATCTGTAGTCTCTGGGATTGGGTTGAAAGAGAATCATGGAAGGAAGACAGGGTGGGATCTGCAGCAAGGGAGAAAGCATGACTTTCCTTATTGATGAGATGTATTCCTTGTATTGTCCACATATATAGCCTACACAAATGGGCACACAGTGGGCGGTCAGGAAAAATTTATTGAATGAATGAATAAATGAATCACAGAAGTTCCTTGGTTTGAACTCAGATCCTCTTTTTTCCCTCTTTCTGCCAACTTCCCATGGTCATTTTGGGGAACATCGCCCCCTTCACAAAACACTAGGTGTTCGTATGTGCCCTGAAATATGCCACATACCTAGGCCCCAGGTGAAGTTGCAAGTGAAATGACTTTCTGATGGTTTGTGTTTCTTTTGATAGCTATTTATTTTACTTCAGTTTTTGTATTTTGGAAGGGGAAGATGGGGAACCTAGAGAGAAAAGGAGGCAGTAATGTTAGGTAAATGTGCCTCTCATTTAATTCTTAAAGCAGGGTATTTACCTGCTTATTTTCTCTGGTCAGGTAGAACAAGGCAACTTCTTGGATAAGAAGATAATTTCAGAAAGCTAGCATGTCTACACGCACAACATTTCCTTAGGATTAGAAAGAGAATCTAAGCCAATCGATAATTTCTTCTTGCATTAAAAAAATTGAATTATTTCCATAATCCAGAGGAATGAAAATCAGGGGTGCACAGGACTGATTCTCTCCCCTTCAACCTTGTATTCACACTGGGGGTTAAGAATAAGTTTTGGATCTAATATCACTTGATGTTACCACCATCCCCACAAAGCTTAGCCCCATTTCTTAGGTTTGGTGCTGAGTTTTATAATCCCAAACCTGAGTATGCTCCATATCAATCAATCAATCAACAAGCCTTTATTAAGCACCTACTGTGTGCCAGGCATTGTGCTGAGGATGAAAATCTGATGATGATCACTTATACAGTGCTTACATTTAAATAGCAAAGACAGCAACTACATATCTAAGTATAGATATATATAAATACAAAATATAAGCTAGTTTGGGGGGAGAGAACATTAGTGGGAGGGGGGACCAGGAAAGTCTTCATATATGAGGTGAGATGAGCTAAATCTTGGAGGAGGAAGGGGATTCTAGGAGACAGAATTGAGGGTAGATTGCATTCTGGGCATGGAAGGGGGACAGAGGAAAGGAAGGGAGAGGGGACATGTATGTCATACACGCAGAAAGGAGAGATCACAGACTGTGGGATGGAGAATAATCTCCAGAGAGGCTATAAAGACAGGATGGGGCCAGGTTGTGTTGAGCTTTAAAAGCTGATCCTGTAGGCAAGTCACTGGAGTTGACTGAGTAAGGGAAGTTGCATGGTCAGATCTGCACTAAAGGAAAATCATTTTGGTACACTGGAGGGGGGAAAGATGGGGGGCAGGCAATTAGGAGATTGTTGCTGTAATCTAGGTGGGAGGTGATGAGGTCCTAGACTGAAGGGGTAGCTTTAAGAGGAGGTATCATATTCAAGAGATAAGGTAGAAATGGAAAGATTTGCAACTGATCGGCTATGCAAGATAAGGAAGAGTGAGGAGATGAGGATAATGCCAAGAATATGAACCTGGGAGACAGGATGGGTGATGAAGTAGTCTATAGAAATAGGGAAGTTGGAAAGACGGTAGGGTTTGGGAGGCAAGGTATTGAGTGCAGTTTTGAACATGTTGAGTTTGAGATATCTCTTGCTCGCCTTCAGACTTCTAGTTGCATTTCCAAAGTTCATGGCCAATGGAAAATAGACCCATTAACCTTTCTGCTTGTCTCTCCTTATCTCCCCTACTCCTTCACTCTGCCATGTCATTTAACTGATAGGTTGACTTGGTATTAAGAATTTCCTAACATTTCTTAATATCTAGGACAAACTCTAGTCAGAGCTTAGTACTGCCTTCAAAAGTGAGTGGAGAACAAAGTCTTGGCTTTCTTTTCACATTTGTGTGGATAATTGAAATCACCCGGCCAACCAGATATGGTAGGGATGGGAAACTACAGGCAATGGTGAGTCTTGAATCAGTACCAAGAAAACAACATTGTAGTTTTACCTTTATATTAAAAATTTAAGATTTCATCTCCCCCTCCCCAATAACTACTGTATTTTGACAATGAGTTTCAAGTGGTTGCTATGTGAGACACAACAGTGTTTTTCATGAACTTTTGGCTGCAGAATAAGCCCAGCAAATTTGGGCTCTTACCCTTTTAGTTTTCTGGGTCAATTCATTTTGTACAAAGGAAAGAATGATAATTTGAGTTGTAGGCTGAGAATGTTTTCTACACATTTTAGCACTCTGCAAGGAAGACAAAAATGAGTTGCGATTTTAATTTATTTTTTTCTCTTGAGAAAATTGTAATACCCTGACAAGCCCAGAACCTTGCACGTAGTAGGTCAACATTTATTGAATGAACGAATAAATGAAATAATTGATGACTGCTGTTTGTTATGTTTCTTTGGCATTTGGGGACCCATGAAGTCAAACGATGAAAAATAATGACTGTAAATAATAATTTAATAATCTAGTGACGTCTAAAAAAAGAGGGCTTCTTTGTCAAACACTCGCTTTTATGGCACAGACTGTCCCTAACTATCCACCATTCTAGCAGGTAGCAGCAATATAGGACCCAAGCCTCCAGCTTTTGACCAAAAGATTTCATTTCTTCATATTTCCAGCTGAATTTCTTCTCCTCCCCCAAAATCCATCCATCATTCAGTGTTTATGGAACACCTACTGTGCTGATCTGTGCTAGGCATTGCGGAGGATGCTAAGAGTTACAAGTCATAGCCGTTGCCCCCAGGAACTTTCAGTCCAGTTGGGAAGACCAGAATAATTAGAGATGTAAATCCCTAGAATAACATAGGGAAAATGTTAAGAAAGCTTTTTTTTTTTACTTCAAGGACTTTTCTTTTTGGCTGATACATTTGCCCCCAATCCACTGAAAAATTGGAAAAAAGAAAAAAAGTTTTCCTTTGCATTTTCCATTTTGGGGGGAGGGGGCTAGAGGAGGTATGAGAGAGGTGGGGTCTTCACATGTGTAAATAAACAAAACATGCAATCAAATCATACATCATATTTTTTTGTCCCTAAACTAACAATGGATAAAGACTGGATCTGTGACTTTGTTATAGGGAACTCCTGGATGAAGATACTCCCTCTACCAAATAAGGTTGACACTTTATACCTCATAGCTTTAGACAATGGCCTATAGCATTGAGGTATTTGGTGAGTTGCTTCAGGTCTTGTAGCCAGCACGTTTCAAAGACAAAACTTTCTATCTTTCTGGTTCCCAGGCTTATACTCCATGCACTGCCTTCCAGGAAACTAATAAAAAAAGAAAAAAATCAGTATTTTTTTTCCTTTTCCAACTTTCCACATCCTTTCCTACAAAACTCTTCATTTTTTTTCTTCCACAAGCTCAAATATCCAGAATTCATACTTTTCTAGTATATAGACCTGAGAGACCAGGCTACCATTGACTCTTTTAGGGGAGGCTTCTCCAATCCTGGTTTGGGAAATGCTTGTTGAATTGAAATATGCATGAATGAATGAAAGTAGTCACGATTTGGACTGGGTTTTAGAAAATTCTCCTTGATTGGTCAGTGGGGAGGGCAAGAAAGACAAGGGAGGGAGCAAGGCCCAGAGATCTCCAAGGGTGGGAGTTCCAGGAGGGTTTGGATTTCCTACTACTTGAAGGCAGCGGTTGAGCCTTTTGTAACGTTTTGTGGTCCTATGCAGTAGCATCCCTCCTCTTTGGCTATGTAGACGTAGCCTTTTCCATCCCTATTCCCTATACTGATTTACTCAGGCTTCTCTTCTTGGGAAGGCAGGTCAGTGTGAATCCCTCTGGGTGAGGAGTGGGGGGAGGAAGCTGGGAAGTCAGTCGTTCATATCTCTCTTCAGTTCTCTTATAGACAGTGAAGAGGTATCTGTCAGGGACCTTTGTGCATGAGCCTGGGGCTTTGTGTCCAGTGTTAATGCACTTACTCAGATTATATTTCCCTGCTTTGGGAGCTGCTGCTTTTAACCACTTTCCTAGTCTTGCTGGCCTTGGAAGCATGCTCTCTGCCCCTGGCTATTTCCCTAGGGAAATCATAGGTTATGTCCAACAGGGATAGCTTCTGTCGAGACATCATGTTACAGCTAATTCCTCTGCCTGTCTGGAGAGCATTCTTGGGGACAGAGCATGGTGGAGAAGAAGCAGGCAAGACAGTATGGCGTACAGCAGGGCTACACACAGAAATGAGACTTAGGGAGGGTATCCCTTTGCCACTCTGTGGGGAAGGAAAGAAGTGGAGTCTCAGGGACCTTTCCTTGGGGGTGACCTAAAGCTGATATTTGCACTTGGAGTGGGTTTCCCTAGATGAGTCTCAGGATTAAAAGTTTGCAGCTGGTGTCTGGCTGGGGGAGGGGAAAAGAGAGGAGAAAACATAAGTGGCCAGCTGTTTGAAAGGATCGGCTGCCCCAGTTCAACCAAATCAGAAGAATTCTGGCTAGGTGGAGAATACCTAGCTTAGCTCCCTTCAATGATTGGCTTGTCTTTCAAGGTCTTCTTACAGTAAAAGGACCAGAAGAACATTATTTTTAAAGTCCCTAGCACTTTCAAACCCAGCGCAAAGTTATCTGAGTACCTCTCCATTCACTACCTCCGTGCCCCCTCTTTCACCCCTCACCGGATAGATTTAATGAAAGGTTGGATTTGAAACCCTATTGTGACATTTTTGGACAATTTATTACAGAGGTATTTCTAGATGCAATTATATAATCTCACATTATATTCAGAAATTTGATGTGTGGGTGAAAGTTTACATTGAGTTTAACAGAATTTCTCCTTAAGTGCTTTTTATCGGGGAACCTGTTTGACCCCCAAGCCTCTTCTCTCTGTAGCCCTTGAGGTCTTTATTACTAAACTTTTAAAAGATTGTACCATTTCCCCTAGGTGGTGTGTTCTTGAATACAGATGCATCTTGTAAAGGAGGAGATAAACCTTTCTCCTCTGACAGAGATGCACATGTGATTTATCATGGATCCTGTCTTAGCACTCCATCTTTGCAGTAAAGCGATGTAAGGAATGGGGTTGACTCTATCTCTGGGCAGGATTAGAAATGTAGATATTCCATTTTATATTTGAGGAGAGGATTATTGTGCAGATAAAGAAGAGACCATTTACCTTGGGTGAAAAGCTGTGGTTTAGAGTGGAGTAAAACCCACCAGGCCCAACTGAGGCCACACACACTAGCTAAATAAACACTCCACACCCCAAATCTGGCTTAAGCAAACAGCCTGCAGTTTTATTGTAATGCATATGGAACAGCGGACCAGGTGCCAGGCAATAAGCTCCATGCTGCCTTTTAAATAACCTCCTTTACGAGGTTCTTCATTGACAGGCTTGCCCTTCGGAAAGGGGGTCGTCGTACCAGCCTCGGCTCACTTGCCTCTCCCACTCTCGACAAAAGAACTCTGGTCATGGGAGACCAAGTCATTGCCTGTGATCGTTACAACCTTGCTCCAATGTCAAACTTACCCTTATCCCCTCCTTTTGGGACAGAGCAGGGGTTTCCTTTTCTTCTTCTTAGGCACCATCCCCCATTGTGAAGTTATGATGGAGTGACCCAGTGCTAGCATTTCTTGCCCCGTCCCCTGTCCCCTCAAATAGGCAAAGTAAGATGAGTCTAAGCAGGCAAAGTGAGTCAAAAGCTATTATCCAGTGTGTTAAATCATTCACAACTCCAAAATTTTTTTTCCAGGTTTTTGGTCAGTTCTATTCAAGTCAGGAAGTATTTAAATAATTCAGTTTACACCTACTATGTGCAAGATTATATGCTGACTCCTCCAGCTCGGCTTTACTTTCTTAGCCCCAGGGACTCCATGTTCACATCCATTTAGAATCAAAGGCTCCAATCATTTGTTGTGAGATGATAACTAGTTGATGAAATACCTCCACTGGTCAACTGGTTGTTCTGGTTCTGTGGAGACATAATCTTTACTACCATGAACCAAAATGAAAGACTTCTCCTTCTTTGGGGGCAGACTTGATGGGCTCTATGGTCCCTTTCAGATGATCCTCATATCCCTAATACCTGTTATAGCATTCTAACTTTGACATCTCCTACTGGGCAACTCTTTCAGCTCAGTAGGTCCCCATTCCTGTCCCTGTCCCTGCACCTATCCATTTCCCTGCTCTGCTTCTATCTCCATTTTTACTCTAGGTACTTCAGTTTGCCATCCCCCCCCCACCTTTTTGCAGTACCTCTTTTCTGGCTCTGGTCTTTTTCACCTATCCAGGACTGGATGAGAGTCTGAGCTAGACCAACTGCCAGTAAAGCGGAAGATCTCTCTTTGTAGCTAGGGAAGTCTTTGACCCATCACAGAAACACAAAATGTAGATGCCCTTCAAAGTCACAGATCTCTCTTCTGTAAAATGGGAGTAATGATCCACTACTTCACAGAGCTGTTGTGAGGGAAGTGCTCTGCAAACTTTAAACCCTCTATAAAGGTGGGGGGTGGTTATTATCCTGTTCTGTTGTAAGAAAGTCCTTTTCTGGCCCTCTAATCACTTCTTCCCTAGATGGTCATGGGCATCCCTACCTAAAGTCTCTCCTCCCTTCAATCCATCCTCCACACAGCGGCCAAAGTGATCTTCCTAAAGCACAGGTCTGACCACGTCACTCCTCTGCCCCAAACTTGGTAGTGGCTCCCTAGCAGCTCTGGGATAAAATGCAAATTCTTCTCTTGGATGTTTCAGACTCCTTGAACAATTTCCTTAGCACCTCTGCGATCCACCAGAAATGACTTACTTCTTCCTCATGGAGGACAATCCAGCTGTTGAATCTATAACCTTAGCACAGGCTCTTCCCCATGCCTGGCCTGCACTCCCTCTTCCCAAGTGCCTCTCAGAATCCCTAGCTTCCTTCAAAGCACAGTTCAAGAGTCATTTCCTACATGAGGCTTTTCTTTTCTCCTCCCCTCCCTGCCCACTCCTATCTACAAGGTCCCCCTCCAATATTATTGCTGATTTCTTTTGCGTATGTTTTATATTTCCTTGTGTATATATGTAGTGTTTACCTTGATAGAATTCATTGAGGGCTGAGACTTCTATTTTTTTTATCTGTGTATCCCCAGCTTTGCTTTCCCATTGTAGCTGGCAATAAATAGTAGGTGCTTAATAAAGGCTTCTTGCTGTGTTGATTGACTTAGGAGATTGGGAAGCTAGTAGACAGAGTCTACAATGCATTATATATTGGAAGCCCTGAGAGATGTGTTCTTCCCTAAAGGGGGAGCTGGAAAGGGAGATGAGTAGGCCATATGATGACAATATAGGAATGGGGATGTCTTATGCACTGTTGAACCAGCATTATAAAGTTAGCATCCATTATATAACATTTTACATTTATTGAAATCACTTATTTTAATCACCCCAGATATTCATTTGATAAAAAATTATAATCCTCTGTAAATTATGAATACCTTGAAATTCACAAATTCTATCACATTTATGATTGGCAACATTAAATGGCAACAGCTCATTTAAATAAGGAACATCTGGACATTATTATTTTTAGGGATTTTTCATCTGTTGATTTAGAAATCTGGGGCCTTTATGAATCTTGCATGAATATTCTTTCATACCCACATGTACTGTCAAGACACAAAGAAATAGCCATAAAAATATTGTCCGGTGATGTTTGGATGGAGCACATGTGTTTTTCAAACAACAAATCCATTGTGTACGAAAGAGGAGATATTCTACGCGGCATTTGATTGTAGGTGTGGTAGAAGCAGCTTGATCTTCTAATAGCCAGAATAACATGACAATTCAAAGGCACAGTGGGAAGAAGATTATGATTTTGTACCTAACGATATAATGTTTTAAAATAACAATATAATTTTGCTCTGATGGTACCAGAGTACAATACTCCCTATTTCTCAGAATAATCCAATTTAGAACAATTTATTCTGAGCAGGTTTGGTAAAAATAGAAGATCTATCATGCCATAGTGGAAGATAATGCATTAATTTTTATGAGTGAGTTATGAAGATGTACAACTCGGTTAAGAATTAGGATAAACATAATATTCCTTAATTAATCCATTATGCTATGGTACACATGTGCCATTTTTATTACCTTAAAAATGAAAAATGTCAAAAAAGGAAATTGCTGCTTTTTTATACCAAAAAGGCCTTTTTCTAAAATCATAAAATGTCTAATCTAATTCACCATATAATACTAATGAGCTTAACAAGCAATCTCAATGCACAGTTTTAGGGAAAAAGGTCATCATTTTCTGGCAGTCAAATCCAAATACTTTTTTAGATTAGTCAAAATGTTTCAGCACCAAATATCAGAAATGGCATTTGTGATTAGAAGTATTATTAATAGCTATTTGTTATTAACATATGAAAGTTTCAGAGATTTATGGTGTCTGAGCACACAGCTGACATCGCAGGCCCGGAGAAGGTGTCCTGGGAGTCCCTTCATTTTAGAACTATACAGTCCTTCCTCAGGTTCTGGTTGCACTAGGCATCTCTTGAGATTGCTCCCAAATTGGAGGTTCTTCTATTCTGTGATTCCTGTGCACCCCAGTGCCCTATGATGCTGAAATGGGTACAACTCTGAGCCTTCCAGTCCACAGCACAGTGCCTCTAAGCAACATTTCTTCATTCTTCCTATGTCGGCGCAATCAGCACATTATTCCGTTTGTTTAGTCCTAGAATAGGATGTTTGGAGGCGCATAATCGGCAACTTAGGCAGCAGTGTACAAATAGCGTTTGCAGTTAGGGCTTGTTATGGAAAAGGATGGCCCGGTGGGTTGAGAAAATGACCAACAGCGGACTAGAATCATGAAGCTGAAAGTAATATTGCCGGCCGGAGGTCATTTTTCCCAACCGAGGGGCAATAGTTTGCCACTATAAACTGCACATTGCAGTCAGTATATGTTTTATTAAACCATTTAAGGAACTTGGGAGCCATTTAATTTAAACTTCCTGCTTGACATAGCTCAGGGAAGAGGCCCAGGGCAGAGCACAAAAGAAGCCTGATGCAATTTGAGGAATGAATATGTTAAATGTTCTGTTCTATACACAGCATTGGGTGATCTCTGAGGGCCATGCTTCCCGAGGGTAGTTCAGAATCTGTAAAATATACCAAAAGACCCCAACTCCCGGCCTCCCCGCTCTCTCCCATTCTTCTTCTAACCCTCTCACTTGAGTTTTCTTCAATTCCCTTGTATAAATGGTAGTGTTGCTTTTGTGGTTTGTCGTTTTGTGTTTTCTGAAAGGATTAGGAGATTGCCCTCTGCACAAAGCCAGTGGACCCTACTCATAGGAGATTTGAGCCTTCATTTTGCAAATTCTTCATTTGTTCTAGCTCTGACTGGGAAGTCACAGAGATTGCTGACATTTGACTAAACCAGAGGGAATGGAAATATCTCCCAGTCCTATGACAATCCTTGAATTTAAAACACAGCAAAGTGAAAGCTTCAATTTACAGGATTATGAGAATAAATTTAGGACAATTCCCTCATTTTACCAAAAAAAAAAAGGATAAGGGGCCCAGAGACAATAAGTGACTTGCCCAAGATCACACATGTAGTAAGTGGTACAGGCAGGGTTCAAACTCAGGTCCTCTGATTTCACTTCAGTAGTCTCTCCATATTACCATGTTGTCTCCCAGCTGACCTCATCATTACACACAAACCCAACAAAGACAACTTGCTTTCTTCTCTGCGCCTGTGCAGTTGACACAAGAACACATATACATGCCTATATGAATAGACCCACATTCAAGAGGGGACAGCTAATGACTTTTTCCATAAGCCATGTCTCTTTACTCTGCAGTTGTACTTTGAGTGTAAGATCACAGCGACGGTAAGAGAGACCATCCCAATCCCATTAGGACTCAGCAGCATGGCAAAATTGCACATTTTCACTTTCTTAAGCCATATGAAATTCCCTATTGAGTGGCTTCTAGTAGGTGGCCTTAATCTTACAAAGTTATACAACCACATCTTTTTGGCTAATTGGCAACTGCATTTGGAAGGTAGAGAAATATGGGGCCCATTCATTTCGATTAAATTTTTTATTATGCACTCTGCCTTTGGATTGACAACTATTAATATTAAAGAGCTTGGCCAAATTGAAATTTGTATTGCTGGAGAGTCTTAAATATAATGTATGATGCTAAAAAAAAACAGAATTGTGGGAAATACCAGGCTAGAGTGCAGATGTGGTCAGGGCCAGGTGCTGTGGCATTGGAGTGATATTACTTTGCATGAAACTCACCACTTGGGGAACAGTTTAAAACCTTTTCTTCCTAAGGGGTATCAATCAGTCCAATATGGAGTTTCCTTGTGTCTTTAGGCATGGATTCAAAAAGTATAGGTTGAAGCGGATGGGAGCTGAGATGGTTTTCATAGAGATAATGTCAAATAAAGATGTAGAGCACATTTGAGCATATTATACAAATAATTTTTTATAATAACTGTTTGTATGTAGTATTCTCTGCAGCACTAATAAGAAGGGTTTTGGGGAAAGACAGAGGCATTCTAAAATAGAACACATGCATCACTGATGTAATGATGAAAAATAAGGGACACATTTCCTCAGAAGCCTAAGAGGAGATCATATTGCTTTCCTGCAGTCCTTTTAAAGCAGAAACAACAAAAAAAGAGATTGTGGAAGGATCATTCCTCTTGGAGGGGGAAGACCCAATTTAAAGGCTTTCAAGCCACTTTAGAGTTGGCTCTTCCAACTTGCCTTGTTAACTTAGGCCCATATTTCCTCTTCCCAAGCCTCAGTTTCCTCATCAGTCAAAAGGGGGCAAAAAAAATCATGCTGAGAAAGTGCTTTGGAAATATCCATTGCTATCTAAGAGTGGGTTGTTGTTGTTGTTGGTGGTGGTGGTATTGTTGTTAAGCCCAAGAGGAGGGATGGGTATTTAGAATAAAAGTGGGAGTTCTTTTACTGACTCAGCTACCACCCAGCTGATCTCAGGTAAATTATCCAAACTTTCTAGGCCTTAGTTTCTTCTTCTAATACGAACACCGCTTTATTCTGGATAGCGCTTTAAAATCTCTAACGCACTTTCCTGAAAGAATGGAAATGAAAATATACTTTGAAAAAGTTAGAAGTGATAAAAATAAGAAGGCCTTCTTCAGTGCTGATCACGTAGCGGGCATTCAATGAATGGTTGTTTAATGGAATTGAATTAAAAATATTTTGCGCATATAAAGGATGCTGGGGAAAGGGGAACATTTTCATTGCCTTCAAGTATTTGAAGGGCTGCCATGTAAGGCTAATTTTTTGTGGCCTTGCAAGGTATATATGCGGGTGTGTGTGTGTGTGTCAGTGCGTGAGTGTGTGTGTGTGTGTGTGTGTGTGTCTGTACATAGAGTTAGTACTAGTGGAAGAAAATTAAAGGGAGTCAAAGGTCAGTTTGGCACATAGCAGAACTTCTTGATAAATAGAATTATCCAATCACGAAATAGACCATCTCAATAGGTGTTGAGCTTGGAGGGTTTCATGTGATGGCTGGGTATCATCTGTTATGATTGTCGTAGGTGGGAATACAGGTTTAAGAAGTAGATTAAGAACTTTAGATTTCTGTATCGAGTACTGGGTATTGATGACCTTGGTGGCTCTTTTCTTTTGTATTTCCAGCACAGCAAGTTCTTGATCCTTTCTACCTTTCAGATCCTATAATTATATAGATTTCTGTATTCACGGTTTCAGAACTGAAAGGGATGCTAGAGGCTGTCGAGTTCACCACGTACCTGAATAAAACTCTTCTCTACAATCTTCCAGAGGAATGAGCATCATCTAGCTTCTGCATGAAGATCTCTGGGGAGAGGGAACCCACTCTCTGCCCATGCAGCAAATTCCTTTTTTTTTTTTTTTAATACTTCTAATCGTGAGATTGTTTTTCCCTATATTATGTCTAAATTTGCCTCTTGGCAATTTCCACCCATAGCTCCTGGTCCTGCCCTCTGGAGTCAAGCAGATCAAGCTTAATCCCTCTTCTGTGTGAAATTGCTCCAAATACTTAAGGACAGCTGTCATGTTTGCCCTAAGGCTTCTTTTCTCCAGGCTAAACGGATGTTCATATGGTATGATCTCAAAGCCCTTCACTCTCCTGGTCACCCTTTTATGAAAATACTTTATCATATCAATTTCCTTCCTACAGTGTAATTCATCCAATTGAACATAATACTTCAATTCTAGTCTACCCAAGGCTAGAGTATATTCAGACTACCACTTCCCATGTTTTGGATACTATGTCCCTCAATAAAGCCCAAGATAACATCCTCCCTTTTTTCACTGTTGACTTGTATTAAGCTTGAAGTCCTTCCTCCACCCCTATCTTATCAATAACAGATACAATCTACCCACATTTCCTCCATTTTGTACTTGTGAGGTTGATTTTTTGAACCCATGGGTAAATTTTTATATGTAATTCTATTAAATTTCATCATATTAGCTTGAGCTTAAAGCCTTAGCCTGGTGAGATTATTCTGGATCTCAACATTTTCATCCAACACGTTACCTATTCCTCTCTGTGTCATGTTACTTGCAAATCTGATAAGCAAGCCATCTATGCTTTCATCTACATTATTAAAACAAAACAAAACAAAAGTGAAATAGCTCAGAGCTTATCACAGTGCCTGGCACATAGTAGGCGGTTTAACAAATGCTTGTGGACTTGAATTGACTTGACAAGCTTAAGAAGGGATTCCTGAGGACTATACTTGTGATATCCTTCCAAACTGACTAAGTTGTTAATGACTACTTTGGAAGTATGGCCATTCTATTATTTCTGAGTCCTTATCCTTCTATCAGCTGGCTTACATCTCCTTAGCTTGTTTGCAAGGAGAGTAAGAAAGACTTGGTCAAGGACTTTGCTAAAATCTAGGTAAACCATATTCACAACATTCTTGATATACCAGTGAAGTAACCTAGTCGAAAAGGAGATGAGGTAACTTTGATATCACTTATTCTTAATATTCTGGAACTCATATGCCAACCCAGGTTCTCATGATGCCTAATTGATATTGCCAATGTAGGTAATAGCTGTTAATATAGCAAACCAATATTTGGATGAGTTTTGTCCTTGCCCCCACTTTAATTGGTGGATCAGTTGATGGCCAAGCATGGGAGAACTGGTAGTGAGGTGTTTGATTTTTTTTATTCACCTCCAAGGTCCTGAATGGGGTTGTACAACCTAAATGAGGCAGATTTCTATGATGCCCAGCTGCTGAATGGACTTTCTAGAGCAGTCAACATCTGGAAGGGAGACTGTGGGATAATAAGGGACTGGTAATGTCTTGTGTAGTGTCACTTTTTTGGTAGAGGTGGCAACGCTTAGGAGCTGGTTGTTGTGATCTGGTGGCTACCAGCCAAATTCCTGAAAACCCAACGAAGGGGATTTTATTCTCCCTTTTTTTGAGCTATCCCCTAAAATAAGAGTTTTAGAAATTTTCAAAGTCACAGTTTGTTTTGTTTTGGTTTGGTTTTTTTTTGAGGGGGAAAGGCAAGGCAATTGAGGTTAAGTGACTTGCCCAAGGTCACACAGCTAGTAAGTGTCAAGTGTCTGGGGTTGGATTTTAACTCAGGTCCTTCTGACTCCAAGGCTGGTACTCTACTCACTGTGCCACCTAGCTGCCCTACAGATTTTTTTAAACCAAATTGGGGTCTCAATGAAATAGGGAATTTCCTTACAACAAGGTCCCTTTTCCAATGTAAACAAATGCCTGCTCTGTACCTTATAGTCTAAGAGAATTACTGGGGGCGCTAGGAAACTAAATGACTTGTCCAGGGTGACACAGTTTCTGCTAGAATGCTCTAGCTTCTGTCACTTATCACCTGTGTGCCCTTGGGCAAGTCACTGGTTTTCTCTGAACCTCTGATTCCTTATGAAACCCAGGTCTTTCTGACTCTGAGGCCTATTCACTATGTACTATGCCACTGTGATATATATGTAGAGTACTTTGATCAAGATACAAAGTTTAGCAACATAGAGCAAGTAGTGCTTCACAACTTCAAGTGATGCATGAGTTCCTCAGTGTAAGAACTGGCTCTTTCAACACACACCGCAGTCCTTCCGTGCTGTAGTGGATGGTCTTCCTGAGTTGTCATGGCTGTATAAAGCCTCGGTGAGGGGCTCATTGACTTGCCCAAGGTTACACATTATGTGTAATGGCCAAGTTGGTCCTCAAATCCAAATCTAAGGTCTCTATGTCTAGGACTCTTTCCACAACATCACAGCTTTGTAGTAAGACTAAGGTAGCCAGAAAGTGGCTTACAGATGAGGAATCTGAGTCCTCAAGAGCTTGGATAATAGCTGTTCATTGAAAGAGCTGGGAGCAGAGCCCAGGCTCTAGATCCTGGTCCAGGACATTCCCCACTTGATCTTCGTGCCTGCTTGGGTAAAGGAGTGGTTTTGTCCAAGGAAACTGCCTGGCAGACCAGACCCAAAGGTATTTTCCTGGCTGCTTTTGGTGGGAAAGAAGTATGAGGAGAAAGCTAGGTTCTCCTGTCCTGTCCTGTAGATAGCGTCTGAGCAATAAGTAATCAGCCAAGGGAAAGGGCCATCCCAGGAAGTCATTGAGGCTGACAGGTATGGCGGCTGGGTTAGTTCCCTAAGCACCATTTTGCTCCCATTAGCTCCCTGCCTAATGAAAGAAACAGTGGTAAGAGGCCTGAGGCTGCCAAATTAGAGACAGATGAAAGGCCCTTCACTCACCCGCTAGCTCATCTCAGAGATCATGATGAGCCTTGTAACTCCTGTCAGCCAATGAGAATTCCTGTTCCCTTCAAATTGGACAAAGAGTAAGCATAATGAAAAGAAGAGAAGGAAGTTCCAGCTACAAAAGTGATGTCTCCCTATTAGTTAACAACTGCCTGCTCTGTTTGCTGAAGTCTCTGTGCTCCAAGGAAAATAAATATTCTTGAGATGACTCCTGGCTTTTCTTATACTTACAGAGCACAGGTTTGATATAGACTTTTCGTTATTTTTTTTCCTTTGCAGAAAGTACTTTCCTTTGAAGCTAGGGCTGATTTCAGATCAAGGTCTACTGGAGGAGTCTGTGGCATTGTGGGGAGAGCTAGAGAAGGAGTCAGGAGGCTTGGATTCAAATTCTGATCTTGCCACCTGTGTGACCCCTGTGTTATTTTCCCTCTCTGGGTCTCAGCTTTCCCATCTAAAATAATGAAGGGATGGAGTCATCATAGTCATCATTATATACATATAGAGCAGGGAGGGACCTCAGAGATCATATAGTCCAACTTCCTCATTTTACACACAAAGAAACTGAGCTCCAGGGAGGGGACATAAATGTCCAAGATCGCACAGCTATTAAGTGGCAGAATTAGGATTTAAAGCCAAGTCCTCTGCCTTCTAGTCAGTTGCTCTTTTCCATAAGACTTCTCAGGGTTTAAACCTGGAGGGAATTGTAGAGATCCATCTAGTCCTATCTCCTAATTTTACAGATGAGGAAACTAATGACCAGAGTGGATAAGAGGGAGATAATAGTGAAACAGAGAGAGTATTAGTTTTGGAATCATGGGTTCTAGGTTTGAATCCCAGTTCTACTATTTTCTACTTGGGTGACTTTGGCCAGGTCACAAATTCTCTGGGTCTCAGTTTCTTTTATTGTAAAATGGTGGGGTGGTGCTACATGGCTACTGGTCTTTGCTATCTCTGAAGCTGCGATCCTCTGTGATTTGCCAAAGCTTGCACAATTGGCAAAGAGCAGAATCAGGATCTGAACCTGGCTCTTTTGACCACAAATGATGGTTTTTGTGGTCTCCTCGAGCTCTCAAAGCCTTTGATTCTTAAGTTGCAGAATCACAAAATCTCAGGATTGAAAAGGACCCCAGGGACTATCTGGCTGAACTTATTCTTCGAAAAGAATTCCCTCTACATTGTGCCCAGTGAATGGTTGTCTAGCCTTTGATTCAAGACCTCCACTAAAGGGAAATCTACTCCCTCCTGAGGTAGCCTGTTCAACTTTACATGGCTCTTCTAATCGTTAGGGGAGCTACATGACACAGGAGCCAGCCCTGGAGTCAGGAGGACGTGAGTTTAAATCTGAGCAAGTCACTTAATTCTGTTTGCCTCAGTTTCCTCATCTGTAAAATGAGCTGGAGAAGGAAATGGCAAACCTTTATTCATCTAGGATCCTTGCCAAGAAAATCCCAAAAACTGAAAAACTACTGAGCCACGATGACAACCACAATTGTGAGGAAGTTTTCCCTGACATTACGCACAATTTGCATTGTATCGGCTTCTGCCCATTGCTTCTACTTATGCTCTGTGGGACCAAAAAGAACAGGTCAAAAACTTAAAGACAGCTATTGTTCACCTCCTCCTCCAGCTCTTCTCTCCTAGTTTCCACAGCTCCTTCAGTGATTCTCATACCAAGTCAATTCAAATCACATCCCTTTTTCCATATTTACAAGCAGCGTGATTCCAAGACATACACTTCCCTATATCGCCTGAGCAGAAAAACAGAATAAACAGGTCTCTCTTAGATGGAGCAAAGTAGAATTTTATACTGAGGGATGAAACAGTCACTGTTCTTTTGCTGATTTATTTTAAAGCGTGATTAGTAGAAAGGGAAAAAAAGGAGGAAAAGCATACGAGTCAGCTTGGAATATTCTTTAACGACTTGACTGTCAGAAAATGAATTCTGATGAGATTGTCCTGATGAAGACAGTTCTTGGACAACGCGCTTTAAAAGTGGTAAAAGCCAAGTCTTATAGACCCTCTGATATAAGTTGCTCTTTCCAAAGCTGCTCTTTCTCACTTCTTGTTGTTCTATCATCTCAGTTATGGCTGGCACTTCATGACCCCATTGGGATTTTCTTGGCAAAGATGCTGGAGTGGTTTGCATTCCCTTCTCCAGCTCATTTTACAGATGGGGAAGCTGAGGCAAACAGAAGATGAGTCCACCTGTAGACTCCAGGCCCAGCTCTCTCTCACTGTGCCACCTTTTGTCATTGTTGTTTAGTCATGTCAGCCGTGTCTGACTCTCCGTGACCCCATTTGGGATTTTCTTGGCAAAGACACCGGAGTGGTTTGCCGTTTCCTTCCCCAGCTCATTTTATAGATGAGGATCTCAGCTGCTTCTTTCCCACTTACTGAGTGATAATACCAATCTTATGAACACTAAGGATCATGAATGATTCTCCCCTCAACGGCTGTGTGCGATTGTGGGAGCCCCCTATGCCTCAGAGAGGAAAAATGTCCTTTTAGAACCTGCCACATGGGAAATACAGAAGGAAGGTAGGAAACTTTATGTGGTAATCCTGTTACTCTCAATATGTTTGCGCCATGAGATTTAGAGTTGGAAGTAGGGATGTGCTGATAAATGTTTAACAATCAGCTCTCTGAAAAAAAGAATAGGCATAGGGCACACGTTTCAGTTGAATCTGCATTATTAATATAATCTTCATCACTTTCTTGAGCCTAAAGTAGACAATCAACGAAGCTGTAAATCAAGCCCTGATTTGTGGCATTTGTGGATAGATGAGGATTAAATGCTTATGCTGAAAATGTAACGATTGAATCTTAAGAGCAGGTAGGAGCTGTTTCTGGCACATCCCTGGTGGGAAGATCTTAGTTGAGGCCATCTAGGTCATTTAAAATTGGAAGGCACTTGAGAGGCCACTGAATCCAAGACTCCCTCATGCCCCCATTTTGCAGATGAGGAAACTGAGGCATCGAGAGGTTAAATGACTTGTCTGGAGTTACACAAGCAGTAAGTCTCTGAAGTGGATTTGGATCCAGATGCTCTGGATTCCAGTGTCCTGCTTGCTGCACTATGCTGCATCTGAATCATATTCTGTCCTGCCTTATGCCTGAGAGGAAGCCTGACATGGAATCCAGTGTGCTCTTGCCTTGGAGTCAGGAGGGTCTTGGCCCAAATCCCACCGCAGACACTCACTAGCTGCAAGATCCTGAGCAAGCCTCATGAGCTTGGTTCATGCCTCAGTCTCCTCATTTACAAATGAAGGCACTGGACTCAATGGCCCCTAAGGTGCTTTCCAGCTCTGGTGCCATGACCCTATGGGTTCTTGCTGCACTTGCGGTCTCCCTTATGAGGCAGTAAGCTTTGGGAGGGTAGCTATCAAGCTTTATTCATCTTTCTATCTTTCCTCAGTGTCTAACACAGTCCCTTAAACGTAGTTGAGACTCAAGGAACATTCATCTTCAGGGTTTAAATGACCATACGTGGCTTTTGAGAAAACACATTTTTAGGGGCAAAGCAAAATTATGACCTCCTTCTTCTTCATTTCCCTCCTCCCAGCCCAGTCTCCAAAGCAAATCCTCTAGTGCCAGCTTCTTGTCCCAATCAAGCTCAGTGACTTGTTGGGACAGCCACTGAGTCTTGACTCATTCAATCTATCCCATAGGGAGCAAGAGGAAAGGGCTGCTTAATCCACAAAGGGCTGGCCCAGAAAAAGGGAGAGGAATCAGAGTGTGGGGCCTGAGCCAGGATCTCCTCTGTTCTAATCCCAGTCTTGGCAAAGGCTCGTTCAGCCTCAATTTCCCCAGTCATACCGAGTGAGGAAGGGAAACCGCCATTTCATGGTGGTGTGTCAGGGGCTGGAAGGAGGAGAGTTTGTATCCGTGTATGTATGTGTGTAGGGTTTCATTAGTTAATTTAGTAAATAAGACACTTTGAAGATGGAAAGCATGGTTTAAGCAGCCCACATTAAACCTTATTAAGTGGTATTATAGCCGGTTGCTGGATCTGACCCACTGTTTATGTTCCTCAATTCAATGTGTCTATTTATCCCTCCTCTTTCATATACTTTTTTTTCTTTGTCTCTTTCCTTTTTTCCAACGTCCAAAGATACACAAATTCCCAGTGGATCTTCTGTTGGATAATGATAATTATAAGGTAATGAAAAACAGGGTTACACATTGGATAGAGAGCTGGTCTCAGAGACAGGAAGACCTAGGTTTCAGTTCTGCCTGTGTTCCATACTAGCTGTGTGACTCTGATAACTTATAGAGAATGTGTTAATCTGCATTAGTAGAGAAAGTTTCATATCCAGAGCTCTCTAATCCAATGAAATCTCGGGTCTGATAAAAAAATTTAAAAAGGCGATGATGATGCTGATGGTGATGCTGATGGTGATGATGATGATGGTGATGGTGATGATGGTGATGGTGATGATGCTGATGGTGGTGATGGTGATGATGATGGTGATGGTGATGATGGTGATGATGGTGATGATGGTGATGGTGATGATGATGATAGTGATGATGATGGTGATGGTGATGATGATGATGATGGTGATGGTCATGATGCTGATGGTGGTGATGGTGAT
>NC_050575.1:140293338-140335838 GCF_011100635.1 Trichosurus vulpecula | reverse complement strand
GTGTTGGTGGTTTGGAGCTGGGTATCTGGTCTTTAGTTTCTTGATGAAATCAGACCCCGTGCTCACGTGACACTGGCAGCAGTGTGAGATGGAGCTCCCCCTTGGTAAGAGGAAAGGTGAAGGAGGAAGAGATGTGCTAGGCTAGTGATGGAAGCATAGAAATCCTGGGGACTCCTCACTTCAGGCTGCTTAACGAGAAGTGTCCAAATGACCTATAACCTACCAACAACTTAGCCATTCCCCCCTCGAGTCTCCTCATCTCCACCCCAGCTTGGATTGGTCTTTCATGGAGACTCCAAGGGGAAAAGTGAGAATTTTCCAAGGTCATCGACATCTACAAAATATCCCAAAGCGCCTACTGTGTGCCGGGCTCTATTATACTTAGTGCTTTAAAATATTATCTCTTCTGATTCTCACAACAACCCCGGGGGTGGGGGGAGTAGGTGCTATTACTATGCTCATTTTACAGTTGAGGAAACTGATACAGACATAGGTTAAGTGGCTTGCCCAGAGTCACACAGCTAGGAAGTATCTGAGGGGGAATTTGAACAGGGAGACAAAGTACGTAAAGCACTTTATAAACTTTAAGGTATTGTAGGTGTTGGCCATGATGATGATGATGATGATAATGATGTTAACTCAAACTGTTGTTCACTTGGTAGCCATTTACTAAGTGCTGGCTATATGCCAAGCATTGTGTTAGAGGCTAGGGAAGTAAAAAGAAAATCATGACATGGTCTTCACCTTCAAGGAGCTCACGACCTAACATTAATATTCTACTCCTTCATCATAATTCATCTTTTTAGGCATCTTTGTCTTGTCTCCCCAACTTTAAGTTTCTTGAAGGCAAGGACCATGTTTTAGATTTTTCTGTATTTTTCTGAATTTTCTGTATTTTTTTTTCTTGCCCCACTGGAGCTATACAAAGAATAGGGGCTTAGTAAATATTTATTGATTTAAGTCGATCAAGAACCACTACTCATGTTTCCCCAAAATGTAATGTAAAGTTCATTTATTATGCTGAGAACTGACAAATATTTGCATTATTCCTCCATTTATTTATTTATATGTGAAATCAATTTTATGAGTACTGTTTTTGCTTCATTAAATACTTCTCCCCCTCCCCCCTTCTTCATTATCAATTCTCCTCTCTGTGCTTATTTCAGTGGTCACCTGTGACACCTTGTGGCCTATGGATCAGCAACCTCTTTTTTTTGCCTTTCCCAAAGTGGGTTCTTCTCTCTAAAGATGGAGTATTTGCACTGGTCAATCCAATCCAGCAAGTGTTTATTAGGCATCTACTGTGTGCAAAGTTCAAAGACATAATAAAAACCAGGGTCTGTTCTCAAGGAGCTACGTGTCCCACTCAGCATAGAGACTTTAGAGTTCACTTTCTTATGCCTATCTGACATCTCCTTTCCTTTCCTTTTCTCCCCCTCTGCCTTCCACTTATGATCTTTGATCCACTTTATCCCACAGTGAGATTTTAATCTTTCTGCTTGTTTTAGATGTTAAGACATGGGAACAATAATTTGGGGTTGGTAACAATTTTTTTCTTTTTTTCTTTTTCTTTTTTTTTTTTACAATCAGTAGTTAGAAAGAAAGAAATTGCAAATGTCAAAAGTCTTCCCACAAAGTTTGCATTATCTAGTGTTTTCCTTCCTGGGCAAACTCAACAGGGCCTCAGATCTAGAGCAAAATTTTGACTTGTTCTTGGATTTTGAAAATGTGAGAACTTGGTTGAGAGTTTGTGTGAGGAAAAAGAGAAAACATTCTGGAAAAATCTAACTCCAGTACAAGTTACTTCTGAGTTGTAGTGTTAAAAGTGTCAGAGATCCATAGTTTAACATTTTATTTCATGGAGATTTTCTCTATGCAGCTGTGTTTGCTGCAAAAACTCACATTTCTGTATTGAACATTGAATGAAATGTGAATGTGCTTTTTAAAATTTAGTATTTATAATAAAGGATTTGTGAGCAAAAAAGCTTAAATATGATCAGCACAAAACATATAGATAAAAATATAGCCACAACCACCCATCAAACCCTGAAAAATCATTCTGTAGGGAGCATCAGTAATTGAAGGAAGTCGAGATAGAACAGCTAGAAACATAAGCCTGGAATTCCAAAGGCGTGAATCCTTTTAACTGAGATCAGGGCTTCTGAGTTTTTTTTTTTTTTTTTAGGTTGGGGGTTTGATGAAACTGGACACTTTGCAGAGAAGAATTTAATTTATTATCATTGAATTTACATGGCAGCATGAATTTGGATATGGGTTTCTTGGAGAAGTTTACAATTAATCCTCATATATATTTATGGCTCTGAAGAATACTCAAAGTTAAAATAACTTAAATGCCTCTCCTCCCCACCCCCCTTTTTTGATTGATCTGTGAAATATTGCCTTTCTCTGGAAAAACAAAACAACTGGTCATTGCTAAGTCAAGCATGGCTATTGTGTGTTTCAGGCCACTTTGATAGGAACACAGTTCCCAGGGCCAGAGATCATGCATACATACCAGCTCAGGTACTTTAGTCTGGTGGGTAGGATCGTTTTAATCCTCCTGGATTTTCATTGTCCCAAAACCCTAAACAGAAGTTTTAAAAAGCAGAAACAAGCCTCTGAAGGAAAGAAAAAAGATCTAACAGAAATCTGGGAGGCTCGATTTTTATGAAGGTACACCGCTTGCCTTTATTCTCCTGGGCAAGGCTCTTATGTTAAAGTCCTCCTAACTCCCCCTTCCTCCTGACGGATTCCTTGTTGCTTTGTAATATTTAGGATTCGTCATTGCACTGGGATCTCTCTGGGTTTTTATATTAAAGTACAGAAAGATCTTGATTATGTGTTTCCGTATTTCTCGGTCTGACCTATGAGTGAAAAAGCAACCATAATTTAGTTACTGGCTTTTGTTTATTGCCAATGCAATAAGGTTGTGCTGCCTGACATTTTCTTCTCACTGTGCTGAAGCTTTTAGCAAGTCTCTTTTCTTACAGGGAAAGCAGCCGAACTTGGCCTCTATTTACAGATGGGTTACACATTCCTTTAACACTGGCATGCTCTCTTAACCTGCTTAGGCTGCTTTCAGTGACTTAAAAACACAGTAATTGGCGTGAAGGGCTACAGCTTTATTTTACAATATTCAATCATTCTTTTCTGGAGACCAAAATATGCAAAATATACCGCTCCTTATGGGAAGGCCTGGATTAACACCAGGGCTTTGCTTTTGATGGCTGATGATGTCCTTAGGCATTGAGGTGCCAGGGGGTCCCAGAGCATTCTAAGTCAGTTCCAGGGGAGGTGGAATTGAGTTTCAATCCACCCGTGTTTCCATGGGTGGGGGACCTAGTAGATTTCCTGTTAGCCTTTTAGTTAGATACAAAAACTTTGGAAGCCTTTTAAAAAAAATCAAAAAGATGATTGAAGTGAAGTCGGCTTCTGCTACATTGTTTTAAGGACCTGGAAATCTTTCCACCTAATCTTGTGAACAATCTGTTTTTTATATGAAACATGCTTTCTTGAAACAAAGAGGATTATCAGTCATAAGTTCTGAGGCCTCAAAAGGGGAGGGGAGGAATGACTTAAAAATTGAGATATTTAGAAGACCTTCAAAACATGGCCAGAGTTGTTTTTTGTGACTGATTGGTTCCAGTGTTGGGAAAAGAGAACTCAGATCATCTAGGCTCAGCCTTTCATTAAACAGGTGAGGAGCATGAGGCCCAGAGAATAAGGCACTGAAGATCTTGGCTGCTCTGGATAGAAGGGCATGGTAAAGAAAGGCCTTCCCTCTGGTGTCTGGAAGCTCTCTGGGGAGTAAGCCCATCTCTGGTTCATTCTGATACCTTTTGTGGAATGGAAAATCATAGCTGTTTTCATGTGGAGGGTAGAGGGCACAGATGGTTTTCAAGACTATGCTCTTCCCATCCAGGTTCAAGGACATCTCACTCCAAATCTTCAGTGCTTTATGTTGGAATTTTGTACTGCTGAGGCCCTAGAAATAGTTATGTAGTACATGAAAATGTCATCGGTTGGCAGAGGGACACTTCCAGCTGGGGCACCAGGCTTACTCAAAGAGGGCAATAGGCCTAAAGGTCCTAGGATGCTTATGCCACCAACTCTTTTCCTTCAGAAAGAAACACCTGGAATCAAGCACAGCTTTTTTGCCACAGGGATGTGGTGATCAGCAGAAGTTCACCTAATGCAGGGATGGGGGAACCTTTGGCCTCAAGGCCACACGTGGCCCTCTAGGTCCTCAAGTGGGGCCCTTTGAGAGCCCTCCAAACTTTACAGAACAAATCCCCTTAATAAAAGGATCTGTTCTATAAAACTTGTACTCAGTCAAAAGGCCACATCCAAGGACCTAGATGGCCACATGTGGCCTTGAGGCCAAAGGTTCCCCACCTAAAGCTTCCCTTATCGCTTACTACCTTAGTGAAATTAGCCAAATGATTTAACCTCTCTGTGCCTTAGTCCTTATCTGTAAATGAGGCAGTTGGGCTAGAGAGCCTCATAGGTCACTCTGAACTCTAAATTTGTGGTCTTCTGAGCCTAAGGACTAAAGATAATTTTTATATTTACTTTTATAGATCTTGTATTGACTCATCTATGTGCATTTGCATCTCTCTAGTAGAATGTAAGCTCCTTGAAGGCAAGGACTAGTTTTACTCTTGTTTTTGTATCCCCAGTGCCTGACATAATGCTTTCCTCAAAGTGGGTACTTGATAAATTCTTGTCAAATGAAATCCACTGCAATTGACTATATACCAAGACTCTTCCAGTTCCTATGCATTGCCTTCTTCCTAGCAGTTCTCACACTGGGACAATTCTATGCACATATGGTGTTAAAAAAATACATATTTGGATACCCTTAGAGAGGAAAGGGGCAATGTTAAAGCAAAAGAATTCTCTAGCAAAGTATAGAATAGAGTTTTTATAGGAGACTTGTGGTCTGTTGGGACCCCAAAGGATGAATAATACTTCCTTCCCCCTATATTAACATACATATACTTATGGGACTAGCCAGCTTGGTGAAATCGCTTCAGAGAAGAAGAAAAGCATTGGATCGGAATTTATAATTGCTGTCCAGACTGTCATTTATACAAGAAAGCAAATTTGAGCTGGGGTGATGAAGAAAAAAAAATCCCAAACAGTAAACACAAAACCAAACCAAAAAAAAAAAAAGATTGAAAGACATACTAGTTATCTAACGGGTATCAAGTGGATAAGTGTCGAGTCGCTTCCCATGTCTAAAAATGATTTTGTTAGTATGTAGGTCACATTACGGTATCGTCTGGTTATTGGACATTGGCTTAGATAACTGTTTGTGGAGTATTAAATGGTTTTGCTGCCTCAGCACACTTTTTAACTGGTATTTTTTCACACAGTTGTGCTGCTGAAAAGGAGCAACACCGCAGCAAAAATCAATTTATCTTTCCCTCTGTTACTTGTGTATTGTGAGTTCTTGTAGTGTTTTAGCATTTGATTAATTGATATTCATTGTGCTGGATATCATTTGTAATGCTGCTGTCTAACTCGGGCTGCTTTAAAAACTTTCATAAGAATGCTACATTATTTATGTGAGACCTCCTCGTGACAAAGTACAATGGGGAGATACAGAGAGAAAAATTAGATCGGAACACTTTGGGCTTATAAGTTTATTAAGGAGGAAACGGGGTCTGTATTCCTTGCTCCATCAAGTTCTCCCTCACTGCAGCATATTTGATCGTAATGGGAAGTCCTCCCAAAAGTTGATCAACCGTGCTCCCAACTGCCTGGCCCTTTGTAAGCAGCATTCCCTTTATGCAGATGGGAAAATTGAGGCAGAGAAAGGGAGGGGATTGCCAAGAGGCTCCCATATAAGCTTAGAGTCAGAAATGATTTTAAAAGCCCTTGGCAGAGACCCCGAGTCCAATGACCCGGGTCATAAACAGACTACATCTAGGGCACAGATCTGCATCTCTATAGATCTGTCTGTTCATCTATAGGCTTTTCAGGGGGAGGACTGGTGCTTTTAAAGTAACTTGTTTGTATGCATTTCACATGGTGTTGGTCTGTAGGTATTATTAATATCTATTTTTAGAGACAAGAATGTGGTGGATGAAGGTACGCAGGCCCGGCGTTATAAAAACAGAACAATACTGTTTCTTTCCCATTTCATTATAAAGTTTCTTTGACCCTGTGGTTTATTTTCAAACATCCAAGTTATTTGTTCTGGTGTATTCTTAAACAGGGGTTGTTTTTCTCCCTTTCAGAAAATGAGCACAGATGGTGATTGATTTCTCAAGTGCTGACATCCCTGCTTGAGAAAATGTTCCCACCTTCTTTGTGCTGAGCAAGTCAGGCAAACTAACATGATGATGCGATCATCGGTTTCATGCAGACATGCAGAATTGATTGACAGGGGAAAATTTAACATAAACCACACATTCTTTCAGTGCCTTCAATTTTTTAATGATGTTTATTTGTTGGATATTAGCCGCAGTTGGAATTTCATTTGAGGCGAAAAAGGGGAGAAAAAGAGAAACCTGGGGAGGGAAGAAAAACTTGGTTCAGGCAAGCAGGTTAAGGAGAAAATTTACTGCCTAGGACGGTCTATCTCAGAACCATTTGTAATAGCTCTTCTGAGCCCGTTGTGAAGCTAAGGGCTGTCAGTGGCTAACTAGCCATCCTCAGACCATTGCTTCTGTTTGCGTGACTAAATACATACAATTAAAGCCGAGCACTTTCATTCTCTATGAACTCATTGTTATCCAGGGTTCAAGTACTCGGATAATGGGCCAGGAGAAAACAGGCCTATAGGCAGTGGGCAAGGCAGAGAGCTAGTTGGTAAAATACATTTCTCATTATCAGATGCATGCTTCTCAGAGTGAGTGATGATTCCAGGCCTTTGTGTCTTCCCATGGATTTTTAGAAAAGAAATGACCTAAGAAAAATCTATAATTCTCGAGCCCCACATGAATGAATGGACAGCGTTTGGGCCACTGATGCTCAGTTTTGCCAGTCTTCCAATTACAAGCTCTTGGCTGTGGCTTCAAGTCTGGTCCAGAGAAACTCTCAGCAAGGGCCGGATGTTGACAAACTGGAGGGGATCTCTCCCAGACGTTGAGTTTGGTTAGTTTTTCTTTCTTTTCAATCCTTTTTCCTCCCTCCCTCCCTTTTTTCCTTGCTTTCTCCTTCCCTCCCTCTCTCCCTCCTTTCCCTCTCTCTCTCCTTCCTTCCTTCCTTCCTTCCTTCCTTCCTTCCTTCCTTCCTTCCTTCCTTCCTTCCTTCCTCCCTCCCTCCCTCCCTCTCTCTCTCTCTCTCTGTCTCTCTCTTTCTCCCCCCCCCCACACCCCCATCTCAATGATTTTTCACTGATGGGAAAAGTTTGGTATATTTGGGAATCTTCCCTTCCCCCAAATAGAGGTGAAAGGTTGTGGTTTCCTTGCCCCATTAGACTTGGCAGCTGTGATGTGGGGGAAACATTTTGATCTTTTTTTTTTTAAATTGCAAAAGGCCTTTCAGAGCTTTCGAAGATCTCTGTCTTTTCTTTATGAGGAATTTCTTAATGGTGTTCAGCTGCTTGGCAACTTGTCTCTGAGGCAGGCTCTCTACTGACCTGGGAGCCCACCTCCTTCCCCCTCCTCCAGATTTTTGCTGGGGATGGAGTCAGTGATCAGTGAATGTGTGATGCTTTAACATTTTTTAGGTGCCATTCTGACTTTTCCTTTTGCAGAATGTGGTCACCACTTGCACTGAATGCTGAGCTCAGAGAGCTCTGAAGGAGAGCCCCTGGCTCTGAGGGGGCCATAGGCTTTGAAGTAGGAGCCCAAACTGCTGCTGAGCTTGGTCCTAGGGTTCGAGGAGCCCCTCTCAGGGCAGTGGATGGAGGGTGAGCCAGCAGAGATTTCTTATTCCTTCTTCTCTCAGGGAAACTTCTTTTGGGGATGTACTATGTTTTTTGTCTCCCTTTACAAATCCTGTCAAGGTTTTTTGGATTCAGTTCTGTGGCATACTAGAGTTCTGGGAAGGTCACCAGGGCTTGGTGGGGGCTCTTGAGAGGTGCAATTAGGAGTACTCTCTAGTGACTGTGGTGGTCAGATGGAGGATCTTCCCTTGCCGAGGAGGTGATATTTCTGGGCAGCAATGAGAGGGGGTGGCATTCAGATAGTCAGTAGGTAATCATACAAGAGGGAAGAAGAGCAGGCTATCTTGAGGTGATACAGGAATATTTGGTTCCACAATCTCTTTGACAACCAAGTTTTACTTTCTAGATCTTCTCTCTTCCCATTCAGAAGAGGTAGCAGACTTGAATGCCTATTAGATACTATTCATCTCAGACCCCAAACTTCACTATATTGTTAATATAATTGATGATTTAAAGTGGCAGATTTTTGAATCAACTCAGAAACTACTTGACAACCAGAACTGGGGACCAGGAAGATTTTCGAAGTGGGTTTCCTTTCTGTTTAAAAGCAACTGCAAGGCTTAGGACAAGCTTGGGGAGGCAGGTATAGGCTTTCTCTGGGGCCCTTCAATGTCCTGTTTGGAGGTTTTGTGGCTTTCTAAATCGAGGCATTTGGTGTGTTGGTGTCCTGAATGCTTGGCCCAGCCTCATTTCATTGAGCTGTCCATCTAGCTCAGCTAGTGGGGGCTGGGACCCATCCCTCCTCCAGCTCAGAGGCTAGCTTGGGCATTGGCACTCAGTAAGTGCTAAATTATATACAATTAATAAACAGTCAAGGGCAGAACATAACCCCCAGATTGCTGTAAGTAAAACCATTAGCTGAAGCTGACCCTAGCTCCTCAGGGGTCCTGCCTTCTCTCTCCCCTACCCTGCCAGGAGAAAGAGTGTTAATTTCCAGGACATATCCGCAGACAATTCTTTTCTCCTCCCTGCCCCCAGCAAATACCAACAAGGGGGCCATTTAACCCGTAGGTTGGGAATGCCCATTTCTCTGAGTCCCGGGCTGAGATACTTCTCCCTTGCTTATTTTCCATAGGCCAAGGATCACTTGTTGGATGCCAATAATTTTTGGTTACTGGTGACTGGGGTTTGATTTAAGGCAGTAACCTCCAGGGAAAAGGCTCCATGTCATAACCTTAGGCCATAGAGTCCCCTCTGCCAATGATTACTAATGTTTTTGTTTAAATCCTGTCAGAGGATGCCCAAATGAATGTCCATCAACCTCCAAAGTCTGGCCTAAAGACTGAGCTGCTTACATTATGCATGGTATATAGTTTAATATACTCATTAGAGGTAGGCCCTGCTTTAAGAAAACCTAGTATATGGAAATCTGAGCTTAGAGAACAAATGTGATTATTCACATGCTAAAAGGATTCACTGAAGGATTCCTTTAACTAACAGGAGCTCCCTTGGTGCATTTAAGTGTTTGATTGCGATCATTAACTACTTGACAGAGAGACAGGGGCAGTGGAATTTAAAAATAAAGTATTAGGAGCCACTGCCCAGTGAAGAGCAATTAGGACTGAAGATGAAGGCACTCTGAAATGATAGATCAATGGGAAAAACAGGACTCATTTTGAAAAAAAAAATTGTTGATTTGCTCACGACTATTTTAAGAACTCCTATTTTGCCTTCACCGAGGTACACCTGTACGTGTACGTGAAATATGTTATGTGGGTCAAAGACATTACAGGACTTAGTCTTTAGCTGCCTTCCAAATCATGACTTAGGCTTTCGGAAAGAGCAATCCAAATATTTCAAGAATATTCCTTCATCAATAGGGTTGTTTGGGTGGGGGGAGTAATGGAGGTGGGAAAATTCAGATTCATGAATTTGAATTCGTTCAGATCTACTGAATTTGGATTCTTGGTACGCACCCTAAAGGTTGTGCTGGTTGGAAGAGATGTCACCTGACTACCTCTCCCAGAAATCATCGTTCTTAGTGATACTCGCACCTTGCAAGACCTTCTCTACCTTTCCCCTTCCTCCTACCCCAAACAGAGGCTGCTCAGTCAGTCTGGAGCAGGAAGGCCTAATGGGGGGAGGGGTCACGATAACTCTCTTCAAGTGTTTGAAGGGCATTAGACTTGTTTTGCTTCTTAGCCTAGATGGTAGAACTAGAAACCCTGAGTGAAAATTGCAAAGAAACAAATTAATGCTTGATGTCAGAAAAACTTTCTAATAATTAAGGCTATCCAGAAGTGGAATGGGCTTCTTTGGGAGGTAGTGAGGTCTTCGAGCACAGCCTGGATGACCCTTATTGGGTATGCTGAAGTGAGCATTCTTGCTCCGGTTTGGATTGGACCAGATGGCCACCTTCAGATGGCCACATCCCTCCTATATCTAAGATTCCCCTAGAGGTGCTCATTCTGTCTTGTGGGCCAAGCAGAACCTGCTTCACCCTTCAAATACTTGACATGTCCCCTTTAAGTCTTCTCTTCTCCAAACTATCCCCCATTTCCTTAAGTGTATTCTTATATGGCATGATCTCAGGGCCCCACCTTGCTCAGGCCACCCTTATCTGGCATTAAAAATTGAACAAAATAGTCCAGAAGTGTCTGACCAGGGGAGACTGTAGGGCAACCATCCCTTTCTACCTCTCGGTGAGATTCTTTTCTAAACATACATGGATTTCATAACCCCTTTAAATCATCCACTGTTTTCTCCTCCTTCATTCTAGTTTCTGATGAAGAGTTGAACTTTTTCCTGGACAAGGTAAACCCCTGGTCCCATGCCCTCCTATTTTCACCAGACTTTTCCCCTTCAATCTCTCTTCTCCCCCAACTAATCTTTAATCCCTTTCTACTTAGCGATTCCTTCCTTGATGTCTACACACATATCCAAGTCTCCCCTATCTTTTCACTAAATCCTCCCACCTCTCAAACTATTGTCCTATATCTTTCCTCTCTTTCTCAGCCAAAGTCCTAGGAAAAGCTTTCTATTTTTTTCTTACAGCATAATAGTATTCCATTACAGTCATATACCATAATTTGTTCAGCGATCCCTAATTGATGGGCACTTCCTTAGCTTCCAGTTCTTTGCCACCACAAAAAGAGCTGCTATAAATATTTTTGTATCTATAAGTACATTCATTGCCTCCATTTCTCTTCCTCTCACTCACTCCTCAGTCCTTTGCAATCTGGTTTCTGACATCATAACTTAATTAAAAATGCTCTTTCCAAAGTAAACAATGATCTTCTAATTGCCAAATCTAATGGCCTTGTTTTCTATTGACAACCTTCTTGACTTCTTTGTAGCATTTGAGGGTTGAGTGAAAAGATGAAATATAGGAATAATAAGCATATTTATATATATACATATACACATATATACATATATATGTATACATATATATACATATATATATATATACACATATATATGTATATATAAATACACTGCCCTTTCCTCCCAGATGCTCTGTCTTTTTTGGGTTTTCACGATGTTCCATGGTTCTCCTGGTCTTCTTTGGTGGAATACATTTATATTACACTCTCTAACTATGTAGCCCAAGGGTCTGTCCTCTTTTCTTCTCTCTCCACACTTTTTCTCTATTTTGGTTACCTTATCAGCTATTAAAGGTTTAACTGCCATCTCCAGGTTGATGATTCCCAGATCTGTATATTCAGTCCTAGTCTTTCTCCTGAGTGCCAGTCCTACATTTTCAGCTCCCCACTGGAAATTTCCAACTGTATTTTCATAGGCATCTTAAACTCAATGCATCCAAAACAGAACTCATCATTTATTTATCCAAACCATTTCCTTTCCCTTATTTCTTTCAAGGAATGAATTTCTGCTAGCCTTTCAGTCGCCTAATTTTGCAACGGGTGTGTCATCCTTGGCTCCTCACCCTCACTTTTCCCACATATCCAATTATTTGTCAAATGTTGTAATTTCTACTTTTCCGACATCTTTTGCATTTGTCTCTTTTTCCATACTCACATGTCCATGCTCCTAGTCCTCATCACCTCTAGCCTGGAATATTGTCATAGGCCTAATTGATCTTTCAGCCTTAAATTTCTCCCCACTTTAATCCATCATCCACGGAGCTACCATCCTAAAGCCCAGGTCTAACCATGTCACCCCTATTCAGTAACCCCTAGTGACTCCCTCCTGTCTTTAGAAGCAAATGTGAGCCTTTTTCAAGCTCTTTACAACCTGACCTCGTCCTGACTTCCTGGTCTCTGCATACTTTTCTTCTCTTCATGTATTCTACAGTTTAGCCCTTTTGACTTTCTTATTTTTTTCTCACACAGGGTACTGTTTCTTTGCTTTCCCCCCATTCTAGGAATGCCCTGTCTTCTTACCTCTGTTTTAAGAATTCCTAGGTTCCTTCCAGACTCAGCTCAGATGCTACCTTCTATATGACAACTTTCTTGATTCCCTGCCCATTACCAACCACTGTCCCCTTACCGCCCCGCCCCCACAATTATTGCCTTCTTCCTACGAGGCAACTAGGTAACCCAGTAACAGAGCACTGGGTCTGGAGTCAGGAAGACCTAAATTCATATCTGACTTCAGATCCTTACTAGCTGGATGACCCTGGGAAAGTCACTTAACCTCTGCTCACTTCAGCTTTCTCAGTCATAAAATGGAGATAAATAATAGCTCCTACTTTGCAGAGTTGTTATGAAAATCAAATGAGATAATTTGTTAAAAAAAAAAAAGCTTAGCACAATGCCTGACATATAGTAGGCACTACATAAATGTTTATTTCCTTCCCTTCCTCAAGATACCTTCTATCTATGTTGCTCATTCTTATATTTGGACATATTGTCTCATTGGCTTTATTTTAAGCTCCTTAGGAACGAGCTCTGGCACATGGTAAGCGCTTAATAAATGCATGATGATTGATTAATTGCTTGAATGCGACCTAAGATTCATTAGCTTTTGGGGCAGCTGAATCACACCATTGATCCCTATTGAGCTTTCAGTGCACTAAAGCTCTCTGATATTTTTCAGACAAACTGTGACTGTAATAATCCAGGCTGGAAGGGATGAGAGCCTCATCAGGCTGTGCAAGGAGAATGTCTGTTTCTTCTTCTTCTATGGAAGGCACATCGCCTACCCCCAGTACATTGATACCTCAGTGTTTCTACGTCGTCTCCTCAGTCATAGACATTCCCTCCCAAGGTGCAGATCACTACCGACCCAAGGCTTCCCATCCTGTTAAGTTTGTGTCCACGGCTTCCTATAAATCTCTTAGAGAATCTACATAACCCCAAAGATTCTCTGGGTCTTTAATATTTCATCTATTACATTAAAATACTCAGGATGTCCATCTGTTATCCTTTGCTCTTTCTATGTGCCTGGCTCAAACACCCCAAACATCTCCTGCAGAAAGGAACATTTCCTTATTGAGGAAATGGGTAGAGATACAACCCAACCATTGCCTTTTTCTGTAGGAGGCTCTTCCTGGTTCCTCCAGCTTCTAGGGCTCCCCACACCCACTCCAAGCTACCTCCAGTCTGCTTTGCCTATACCTACAGAAAGATGTTGACTCCCACATTAGAATGGAGTCTCCTTGAAGGCAAGAGACTATTTTGTTTATATATCCTTGCTGTCTACAATAGTGCTTGGCATACACCAGGTGCTTAAAAAATGCTTGTTTATTCACTGAGCAAGTATAGGTGAGTAAAAGAATCTTTGAAAAATTTCTTAGAAGGGAAAGTGGAGGGCTGCTTCCCACGTCCTCCCAGGAATCTTGGCCCAAGGTCACACAAGTGGTAAGCACTGGACCTAGTATCAGAGGACCAGTAAATTCCCTGTTTGTTTCCATGTCTGTGAAATGGTTGAACTCAGAAAAGCATGGTGAGGGTTTGTAAATGACCCTTAATTTTCATTCACAAAATATATAACTATAAGATCTCTGTGGATCAGGGGCTGTTTGGTTTCATTTATATACCCCCAGTACCTAGCGGAGGTGCCAAGAAACTGAGTCTCAGGGAGGACTTACCCAAGGTCAGGTAGCTGGTAAGCTATAAATCTGGTGCTGTAGGACTGTGTAGACTTTAAGATCCTTGCGGTCAAGGACTATTTTGTTTGTGGTTTGGTATCCCTAGCACCTACCACACTATAACTTTGCACATTGTAGGTGCTTAGTAAACATCTATTGAATAAATCAATACTGGTCTGAGAGGCTAAGGGACAGCCAGATGGCACAGTGGATGGAGAGCTGGGCCTGCAGTCCTGAATTCAAATCTGGTTTCAGACATATACTGGCTGTGTGACCCTGGGCAAGTCATTTAACCCTGTTTGCCTCAGTTTCCTCATCTGTAAAATGAGCCAGAGAAGGAAATGGCAAACCACTCCAGTATCTTTGACAAGAAAACCCCAAATGGGGTCACAGAAAGTCGTACACTACTGAAAAATGACTGAACAAAATCTGAACTGAGAGGCTAGAAAAATTAAATTATGAGCCTTTCTGCTTCATCCTTGTCAGGTTACTTATTTTGACCCCAGGAGTTGCTGAGGAGGCGTCTTGAGGAGGCTCCGTCTGCTCTCTTAGGCCCCAGCTCTACATGACCTGTTATGCGGGGGATTCAGAAACCCAGTGAGTGGCAGCCTCCATGCCTGTCTGCACTGCCCTTTCGCTGGAGGGCTAATCCTAGGTGCCGCTGGCTCTTCCCTCCGGGGAGTCTGAGGTGGTGAGGGAAAGCTGGGAGGATAATCTAAGCTCAAATGGAAAGAACAGTCTTTCCTTTTTAAAGGCAAAATACAACTGTGGCTTAACTCCAGGTGAGGCCCGGACTGACCTATTCAGCTGCAGCCCATCCGCAGGAGCCTTTGCATTTGTGATACACCGCGCAGGAGGGGACATTTCTAATCAGGCTCTGGGCACATGACCAGGCATCTGGGACTGTGTGTGATAATGCACTCATTGGTACTCCAGTGGCCTTTGAGAGTGAATGAGTCTCCATGGGCACCTAACTCAGTAGCATGAAGGGGCTTAGGCTCCAGGGAGGCCTGAAATGATGCACTTGAAATCCAGTCCTTCTCCTAGTTTGCAACTCAACACCAGTAAATTCCCTGTTTGTTTCCATGTCTGTGAAATGGGGATGGTTGAGCTCAGAAGAGCATGGTGAGGGTTTGTAAATGCCCCTTAATTTTCATTCACAAAATATATAATTACAAGTGTGGCTCATTATCATTGTCACCTGAAGTTTTTTTTTTTGTTTTGGTTTGGTTTTTTTACCCCCACATAACTAAGAGCTAAGTTGACATTTGTAATTTCTTAAAAGTCATATTGAAGAGATAAGGGATCTCCTGTGATCCTCCGAGAGGCGTTGCAGAGATGGCGGGAGACATTCAGAGTCCGAATTCTGAGGTTCTGGGTTCGAACAGAATTTCTGACACTTAGTACTTGGGTGACTTTGGGTGGGTGACTTAATTTCTCAGGGCCTCAGTTTACCTTCTCTGTAAAGTCTGCAGATTGTGCTAAATGACCTCCAAGGTTCCTTCTGTCTCTAAATGTATGATCATGTGATCCTCACCAAGAAAACACTTGGTACTTATAGAATACAGACTTCTTGAAGGCAGGGACTATTCACTTTGTATGTATAGTGCTTGGCACAAACTAGGTGCTTAATAAATGCTCATTGGGTGACTAGGTGTCAGGCTCTCTTATCCTAGCTCTGCCACAGACTCACCGTGTGACTTTGGATCATAGGTCTAGAGCCAAAAAGAATCTTAGAGGTCATCTAATCCAACCACCTCTTACTTTACAGACAAAAAAACTGAGGCCCATGGAGGTTAAGTGACTTGTACAAGGTCACTTAATAGATATGTTTCAGTTGTCTCAGTCATGGCAGACTCTTCGTGACTCTGTTTGGGGTTTTCTTGGCAAAGATACTGCAGTGATTTGATATTTTCTTTTCCAGTTCATCTTAAAGATGGGGAAACTGAGGCAAACAGGGTTAAATGACTTGCCCAGGCACACAGAGCTAGGAAGTGTCGAAAGTCAAATTTGAATGCAGGTCTTCCTGACTTCAGAACTGGTGCTCTATCCACACCTAGCTGCCCATTTAATAAATAGTAAGCATCCCAGGGAGAATTTGAACTCAGTTCCTTGGACTCTGGAGCCAGTATGGTCTTCAATGTACCAGAATTCCTCCTTTTCCTTTCCAGGCTTCAGTTTCTCTATCTGTATTGTTGAGACTGTTGGACTAGATGTTTCCCAAAGATACTTCCAGCTCTAATGCTGTATAATGTTATTTCTCCTTTCAATCCAAGGTTACTTTTAGCAGTCATCTAAAAAAATACCTGAACACAGGTCATAATTTACCAATTTTTTTTACCAATTTTTTTACCAATATAAATATTTGTTTTCTGGAAGCACTGTTGCACAGGATGCCTAAACTGCAGACTAAGTAACTGCGGGAATATTTGAGGTCAGAAATCTGACCTTTGGGGAGCTGGCCATAATAAAACCTCTCCTTGGTCCTTCATAATTGGTGTCTGTAGTGAGAGTCAGGGGGATGACAGAATGGCTGCCAAGGCAAAGTCCTTATGGTTTTTGGAAACCATTATTGCCACTTGTATTTGTAATGATAATGAATCCTTTTTCTGGGAGGTCCCGACACCCCCCCCTACCGCCCCCTTGGGGGAAGTGGTTGGTCCACTTGTGTAAATTCATTTTTAACATTTAACTAACTCTAAACCGTGAACTATGGTTATCAACCAGTCAATCAATGAGTGGATACTTACTGGAGTGGGGAACAGTAGATAAAGCACCCAGCCTGGAGTCAGAAAGACCTGAGTTCAAATCCGGCTCAGACACTTACTAGCTGTGTGACCCTGGGCAAGTTACTTAACCTCGTTTGCTTCAGTTTCCTGATCTGTAAAATGAGCTGGAGAAGGAAATGGCAAAACACTCCAGTATCTTTGCCAGGAAAACCCCAAATGGGGGGGGGGGTCACAAAAAGTTGGACAAGACTGAAATGACTGAACAAAAACAAATTATTGAATACCTGCTATGTGCCCAGTCCTGTGTTAAGCACAGTGTAGGGAATAAAATTATAATGCAGGGTTCCTGCACTGAAGAAGCTAGAATAAAGATTTGCAGGGCTTTGGAAGGAGCCCTGGATCTGTCATCAGAGGACTTGTGTTCAGGCTCAACCTCTGTTTGTATGTTTTTTATATATACTCACGTGACTGCATGTTGTCCCTTCCATTAAAAATGTAACCTCCATGAGGGCAGGGATTATGTCGCTTTTACTTTTACTTCCCCAGCACTTAGCATAGTGCCTGGAATACAGTAGGCATCCAAGAAATGTTTGTTGATTGATTTCTTGAGTAATCTGTTTACCTTTTACTTGTATGACCTTGGGTAAATTACTGTACCTTTTGGGGTCTTAGCCTCCTGGTCTATAAAATAAGGAGGTTTGAGTAGATAGCCTCCGAGGCCCCTTCCAGCTCCAACTCTGTGACCCTAAGTATGGTCCTCTAATCAGTATACTTTTTCTAACTTGTCTGTTATAAGACCTGTTAAGAGAAGGGAAGAACATCAGGAGAAGTGCCTTTGAAAATAATTATAGAAATAACACAAACCCATCAAAAGATTGAGAGTTAGTTCCATGTCGCCAAAGCAAAGCAGACCAGTTTCTAAGCTGGAGTGGTTGGCCCACTTGTGTAAATCTATTTTCAACATGTCAGAATTCTGTTATAATCAAGAGATCACAGGATCAGAGATCCAGAGCTAGCTAGAGGGGACCTTGGCGTCTATCTACCTAGTCCACCTCTCTCATTTTACAGATGAAGAAACTGAGGCCAAGGGAGGTCACATAATTTGCCCGAGGTTAAGCAGGTAGTAAGAGCCAGAAGTAAGATTTCAGCCTTGGTCCTTTGGCTCCAGTCATTGTTCTTTTTCATAAATTTTTTCATAATTTTTTCCATAATTTTCAAATTTCATAATTTTGTAACGATCTTAATGGGCTCTGACCAGTGGGAGTCCTTATACTCATTCCAAGATGGTTGTTTTATCTTCTTCACACAGGGTGTCATCTATCATGGGGAAGCTGTAACTGTCCTCTTAGGAGCAAGGGTATGTGTCTACCAAATCTCTCCTATGACATGTTACATAAAATCCACCAACGAGACCCAAACCTTGGTCCACTGCTAGGTTTCCCATTTAGAGAGAGATGCCTTCAGTCAAGACTTCATGTTTGGAGACTTAGTATTTTAGGACTGCCTACAAGACAGCTTATTCTCATCTTGCAAATTTAATATTACTAGTTTTTATAACCCAAATGACATTTATTTTTTAACAAATAAACGAATGCTAACTGCCAACTTCCTCGGTGGGACAGATGCGAATCAGCTTTAGCAAGTGCATAGATGACATATCAAAGACTACATTGAGTAATCCTTCCCTCGCTTCAAGCTTTTTCCAGATCATAGACAAATACACAGGAGCTGTCTAAAATGGGAATCATTGCCACAAGTTTATTCTTGGGAGTTAAGGAATTTGCATGCTGTAGCCAGGTGAGTATTTGTATGAGACTGCTGTGAAGTTGGGAACTCAGGGAAAAAGTCATCTTCTATCATAAGGCTAATTGTAATGGGAACATGCAGGGAAGATGCTCCGGGTTGATTTATTATTTGCTATCGATGTGGCTATGTTTTAATTTTTTTCTATACAAATAATTTAGTTGTAAGGACGCAGACTGATTTTTTTTTTGGCAAAACAGTTCTAGTTAGCTAATTTATTTTTCAACTTTAAAACATCAGCATTTTATAGATCTGAATTTCACAATGTGAGGATGATTGCTACGTACAATTTGCAAAATTGTGATTAACCAGCCCCTGCTTTGAGTCAGTTCTCCCTAATTCACAAAGGCTTCCAAGAATAGTCTGCACAAAATTCAGTTTGCAAATTGCAGGGCAGATTTTTAGAGGGCAGTTTAAAGAATGAAGTCCTAAGGGTTTTATCTATATTTATATCTCTTGTTAAGCCAAACCCTTATGTAAATGTTACAATCTGTAAATAACAAGCAAGAGCTGCTTTCTTAAAGGGAAGATTGCATCTCCATTTTTGAGATGTAGCAAAATTATTAAATGACAGAATTGACTGAGAGGCAAGTATATTTGGAACCCACTAATAAACATTAATCTATATCATCAGCTGTATTTGTGTGGGTATTTAAAGGTTTCAAAGTGTGGAGACCTTTCAGTTTACAGCTACATTTCTCTCAAATTGAAAAACACTGCCCTTAGTGATGGCTTGGAAAAAAAATGGGGATGACTGTTGTATACTTTTACTTTTTATAGCCATTAATGTTGCAGTAAATCTTGCATTATTGTATACGGTCTAGATTATTTTTCATTCTTTTGCCTTTGGACAGGAAAGAAATTACTGGCTCCCATCAGTGTTATTGGCAATCCCCATATTTTGACATCTGTTCCTTTCTAAACATTTTACCAACCTTGATGAAATGTAGTTTAGTGTTAGAAACTGACTTGAAGAAAAAATTGGATGATAAAAAAATAACATTGATTAAATACCAGAAGTAATTTACCAATGACTATCAATATTTTGAAGGCCACTGCAATTTATTTTTTTTCTTAAATCTAGATAACTTATAGAAATTTTAATCATGTTTAATCTTTGAATTAAACTGAATTAGTGGCTTCTCATTTTTAAATAGAAGTATAGTGGACTCATTCTAGTCAATTTTAATCAAACTCTTTGGGCTCTATTCATAAGGAATGTTTTCGATCCTTCTCGGAGAAACCATGTAATGTACTTTCTCTTAGAAAATTATACTTTCTCAATTCATTAAATCTTTTTATTCTACTCCCTCCCTAGGAGAGTACATGGCTTCTTACAGTGTCAGGGGATACTAGAAGAATTGGGGGGTGGGCTGGGGAGGGTAGAATGATAGAGATATAGCAGCAACAGGGCCCAGACCTGACTGGGTGGAACAAAAACAGGACTAGGCAGATTCTGGACCTTGGCAGAATAGGCAGGGTCTACATACTTGAAAAATAAACCTGAAACTATCTGGATTATTTAGGCTAAGGGAAGAAATATGGCTCTGAAATTATTCAGATTGATTTGAGCTGTGGAACCCCATTTCTCCACTTAGCCAAAGGCAGAATTGGGGCACTTAATGTTTATTTCATTGAAGAAATGGTGGATGCCATTTACCATGATTAAAGTGAGCTGCAAAATCTATCCCAACAGTGGCCACAGTCTGTTTCCCAAGCTTCCAGCAGCCATCTTGCAAATGTATATGACTGGTCCTAGAGTCTGGAGGGTATATGATAATTTGCTAGCCTTCAAATGTGAAGACCCAGTTCCTAGAATCCCAGTCTCACAAGAATTCAAGCTAGAAGGGACCTTAGAGGTCAATCGACTAGCCTCATTTTACAGATGGAGAAAAAGAGGCTCAAAGTAGAGAAGTGACTTTCCCAAGAACACACAACCAGATAGTATTAGAGAAAGAACTTGAACCTGACTATCCTGGCTTTAACTTGGCTTCCCCCCGCACTTTACCACATTGTATGCCCTGCCTTCTGCCCTGTCTTTGGATTTTCTTCACATCTCTCTGAATTGTCTATTTCATTGAAACAGCGGGGGGGCACATATTACAGGAACAGGCAGAGGGATTCATATCTGGAGGCGCCCCCTTTCTGTGGGGAGAGTGATGGACATTTATTCCAGGGAAAAGCAGCTTTTGTAATGAGTCAGCTGATAGATTCCATTGAAGTTTGGGATGAACAATTATGGCTTCATATCTAGTTTTCCATGAGCTCTTATTGAGATCTATTAACTGTGTATACAGTGTATATAGGATGCTGAGATTTTTATGGCACTTATGGGGATTTTGAGAGACAGCCCTGGCCTAGTACAGAGGTAACAAACTCCTGCCTGAGACCTGTAAAGCTCTGCAGTGAACCTCATTAAAATGTAATTGGGAAATGTTTAGCAAAATAAATTTAAAAAAATAAAATATAGATAATGTTAATTGTGGTTTCCTAAGTCACTACTTGCAGGCAGGGATCTGTTTCTCTTTGAGTTTGACGCCACTGCCTAGTGGATAGAGAGCTGAGCTCCAAGTCAGAGATAGGCCTAGGTACAAGTCCTTCTTCTGATACATTAGCTGTGTGACTCTGAGCAAGTGACTTAACCTCAGCGCTCCAGGCAGTTTTCTGAGTTGCAGAGTAGATTCACACCTGCAGTGATAGAGATAGATAGTCTTCTCACTGAGAGCTCCCTACTCTAACAAAATCACAGGCCTAGTATAAAAAAAAAATAGAGAATTTATGTGTCGAACCAGACAAGGACATGCTAAACCAAAAACCTATGCGGTCCTAAAGGAAAGAAATATTCATGTATATACATGTAGTTAGGCAAAAATATATGTGACAAAAGCATAGTCTAGGTGTACTGATAACTGTATCCATAATGGCCCTTGGCAATTTCCCACACATCGCTGATTTGAACAACTTCCCTATGAAGTTGACACACAACAAAGTAAAGTGATTCTTCCAAAGTCATACAACAAGCTGGCGGAGGAGCTCAAACTAGAACCCAGGACCTTTTATTAGCCTAGTGTACCATTGCCAAATCTACATTAATCACTATGAAAATAAGAATGTTGCTTTCCATGGCTAAAGTACAAACACAGGCTATTTGCTACAGAGAGGAGCAATTAGCAAACTAATGAATTAGGGTTCTTTTTATGCTTGTCAAAGGAAATCATGTATTTGTTTTAAATAAGATGTTTTGCCCCCCACTTGATTAAAGCCATTACTGGCTATGAGGAAATGAAAAAGTGTTTGAATTTCCACAGGTGTGTTTGAATTTAATGTCATATTTCACAAGGACACATTGATGTTATGACACATTCAAAGGAGTGTCTTTAAAATAAGCAATCTGGCAATAAAGAGTGAACAGACCCTGGATTCATGAATTGGTTTTCCTCCTATGGATATTAGCCTCTATGCGGTCTTTAGCTGGGATTTTTAAATTTTACACACACAAAGCGTTATCGTTAGGGACAGGTTCAGGAGGCATGAGTTTATAACTTCTGTTGGCAAATAGAAATTTAATCATCGTATTGTTGGTATGTTTAGGTTCAAATCTGTTAGAGAATTTTCCAGACTCAGAGGCTGTGATTTGTATTGTTTCCTGGTGTTCTGACCTCCCATACTCTAGTGCTTAATGGGGCTATCATATGCATATCACTAGGATCTGACCGAGTGGAAACTTGTGTGACTAGAACTGACTTGTCTAAACTCAGTTGTTTTCATACTGCTGGATATACTGGGATCACCTGAACCACAGAGTGGGTGTGATGGGGATAAACAAAAGTAGATACTGGAAAAGAAAGAGATTTCTTTGTAATATGAAAAAAACCCCGAGAGTGGTAGGGTTCTATCCTGCCATAAGGAATGCTATGCCTACCTGATTATTAAGCATTTCTTTAGTGCCCGACTTCCACTTGGTAGGCTGTCCCTCCTCCAATACAGCTTCTCTCCACCCTTCAGTGCCCAGGTCATGGAATCTTCCTTGATCACCCCAGTTAACAATTCTATGAGTTTCCTTTGAATTTTTAGGATGTTTATTGCATGTCCTATTCACAATTAACCAACCAATAAATATGTGTGTCAAGTACTGTACTAGCCTTTGGGGATACAAAGGCAGAGATGTTATAGTTCCTGCCCTCAAGGAGTTTGTAGTCTGGGCAGGCAATATATGTACACATAAATATATTGTTTCCTAGTTGTTTGGGGGTATGTTAGCTTTATCTCTTCTGTGAGATCGTGCTCTCCTGTAGGTCAGAGGCCATATTAATCTACTCCATTGACCATCTTTGCAACTTTTTCTAAGCTGAAATACCTCTCCTGGCCACCATTCCTATTTATATATGGTCACCCTCTATTAGAATGTAAGCTGCTTCAGGGCAGGTGGTATCTTTGATTTTGTATTTATATGCCCAGTGCTTAGTTCAGTGATTGGCATATATTAAACACTTAATAAATGCTCATTCATCCACTCACTCACTCCTTCATTCATTCTCTTGGTTCATGTATACTGGCAGATTTCTGAGTACATATTAAACACTGATGTATTATCAAATTGAATTTCTCTTTATCTGAAATCACTTTGTTGCTATTTATCCTAAATCTGTTTGGGGAAGAATCACTTTTAACCAGTGCAGTCTAGGTGTATACTTCTGAATTATTAGGATTTAAAGTGGTCCTGCACCAAGAGGGATTGCTCTGCTAACCTTTCCCTCCTCTCAGCCCTATAATTCTTAGTTCACTCACACATGGTGTCCTCTCTGTAGAGGAGCTCACCTGTTTAAATGCCTGCAGTTACTAGTCAAGAAAAGAGATAAATACCTAGCAGCTGTATTGGTCTGCCTTGGGATTATTGCCTTATGGACACAGTTTTCTGGGAACTCTCCTGTCGTCCCTTCCCTATCTCATGTGTTTCACACCTGGGACACTTTATGGAAAGAAGTACTGAGTGCCTAATGGGGGGATCCACTGGGGTTCAAAGCCATGCTAACATCTTGGTTTTGTCTCATGAAGAACCTTGTGTTGGGAGAAGACCTTGGCCAGGGCTTTTTCTTCTTGTAAATTAACTCTAGGGGCTTAACAAAGGGGCTCTAGGCCCCTTTGACAATCTGCTTCTTCTTTGAATATACAGAACAAGAAAGCAACAGAAAAACTACAGCATGATGGGGGCAGTGGGGTATGTGTTTGTGGAGGGGGGGGAGCTTCAAATCTGTCCTGATTCTGACTTTGATTTGGAATGTTCTCTCTCCCACCTATCAATTTGTATTCTTTCCCTGTACTATTACTCTGTACATCTGGAATGTAATAGGCCTTCTAAAGGGAACCAAGTTAAGGCTTCACCTGTAGCTGAGCAAGTTGACCAAAAAAAAGTATTTTCAAATGTTTTTCTTTTATCCTCTTCAAAAAAAATCTGGGGATTCATGTTCCTTCAGGAAAAGGCAGGACATTGCAAATGTGCCCTGTTCCGTCATGGCATAAACTCCTCTTTTCATCTATTTCCTCTCTCTCTCTCTCTCTCTCTCTCTCTCTCTCTCACACACACACACACACACACACCCTCCGTCTCTTCTAGGCACTTAACTCCAGACCAGCAGCACCCTTGCTATTCTAGTCCTGGATCATTCTTGAGTAGCTAATTTGCCCACAATCAATAATTTTATTCTTTTAAAGAAATTACTGAATATTTCTAAGTGTATGCATGGGGAGGGGAGAAAGCACAGTTTGCATCATTTTAGATTTAAGGTTGTGGCACTGTATTTAGAAGTGATGAATAATTAATTCCTATTGAAAAAAATAAACACATGCAGTCAGAAAATGATTGAATTGGGGGGGGGGGTTGCTACTTAGTGATTAAAGCTTGGAATGGACAGTAACAGGGAGAAAAGCAGCAGCATTAAGGTGAGGTAGAAATGGGACTGGATTTAGGATCATCAGGCATTCCAAGATCACCTCTAATACTTTCTAGCCATGGGACCATGGAGAAGTCAGTTAACCTCTTTGGGCCTCAGTTTCCTTATCTGTAAAATGGATAGCAATCTCTCAACTCCTTCTTTTGCAGTGCTGTGGTGAAGCTCAAATGAGATAATGCATCTAAAGTACTTTGTAAACCTTAAAGCTCAAATAAACGTCAGCTATTATTATTAGCACTTTCCTGTGGGGCTAGTGAAAGCTCTCCTTGGCCTCTTCTTTTCTCTTCTCTTCATGCCTTTCTCCTTCATGCTGACAGCCAATACTCCAGAAGCCTGTAACCTTAGGGTGCTAGCTCAGTTTGCAGTATACCCAAAACAGTGCCCTAACAAAGCAAAGTTCCCTATTTTGGTCCTATTTCTCAATCTTCCTCACATCAAAATGCTCCTCTTGCCTCCCATTCCATCAGGGCCCCGTACTCATCAATCTGTTCTACTAATTTATGCTAAGTTGTGAATGGTGGTTTGCAGCTTTAATATGGTACCATTCCAGGGTTAGTGGGGGAGGAAGGGAATGATGTTGATTTTGATAGGAGACATACTCCTACCCCAGAAGAAGAAATTACTCAATCATGGAACTTCAGGAGTCGAAGGACCTTTAGAGGTCATTTCATCCAACTTTCTACCCCATGCAAGAATCTCCTAACATCCTTGACAGAGTGTCTTATCTTGAACTCTTCTGTGGTGAAGAGTCCATCATGTCTCAAGGCAGCCCATTCCATTTTCTGGTTCTAGTGGTCAGAAAACTCTTCTTCATATTTACTGAGCCAAAATCTATCTTTTTTGTAGCTTTCATCCATTGGTTTTTGTTCTCTAGGGACACAGAAAATAATCTGTCTTCTATATGACAGAAATCAATGGATAATGGTATATTTCTGACAGTGTGACAGGGTGTTAGGGTAGATATTCTTTGGGTAGGAATGCTCCCCAACCCTTCTCTAACCTCACAATATTAGGGTCTGCCTGATAATCCTGGAATAAAGATAGTAACTTTGGTTATCAGATGATTTAGGGTCTAGAGAGATTTAATTCAGTTCATATTCCTGCTTCTGAGGTCTACTTTTCCCTGACAATGGGAGAATAGGTGTAGGAGAGGGCTTCCCTTGAAGGTATGTAAGTATTTAATAGATTTTGTTGAACTGAAGTGAAAGGTCCAACAATAATTACAAATGTGATATTTTCCAACAAGTCTTGAGTATAAAGTGAAGTCTTTCTGTCTCTGTCTCTCTTTCTGTCTCTCTCTCTTAGGCACACACACACACACACACACACACACACACACACACACATACACACACACCCCTCATGTCCCATCTAAGCTTACGTACCGAGAGCTTAGTATGAGATTTGGGGTAAGTCTCTTTCTGTCTCTGACCTCATTTTCCTCACCTGTCAAATGAGGAAGTCAGATCCTATTGTCTCTGGGATCCCCTCCCTCTCTGGCCAACTTCTGGTTCCATGATGTGTGCGGTATGACTCCACTCACATGCCTGTGGGCCATAGTACATACCTTCTGTTTTTCTTACTAAATCACAAACAGAAATTGAACTCGGGGTCACACATGAAGTCATGAGTGTAAGTTTATTTTTTTTCATGTGGAGTGTTCCTTATTTACAGTCAAAATCCCCTAAAGATTAAGCTTTAAAAAGATTTACTAGTGCTGGGGTCAGATGCTAACCTCTTGCCATGCCTGAGGCAAGGGTTCAGAGTTCAAAAAAGGCAAGGGGGCTTTGGAAGGAGACTCTGAGGAGGTCCCCCCTTTTTTGGAATAGATGCACAGACAGACATCCTTCTGCTTTTGATTCCATAACCCCACATGTAAGAGGGCACATTGAGGGCATGGGAGATGTTCAGGGGTGGCAAGGTTGAGGCTTTTGTTGTGGGATTGATGTGTATCATGCAGACTGACATGGCGAAAGGAGTGAAAGAACGGCCAATCAGAATTCAGAACTGAGATTCAGAATGAAATCTCCCATTCGGTCCCTGGTAAAATTCTTTTCTTCCTTTTGGCTAATGGAGTACAAAATATCTGGGAGAAAAGACACTGTACTCACCTGGGCTTTTCTAGGAAAGTCTCTGCTTCAGTCATTGTCAATGCTCTGGGTAGTGATCATCATTGTCACCAGTGTGAAGTCCTTTTAAACCTATGTCTTAATGAGAAAAAAAAATTGTTCTCTGTGCTGCTGGTCATCTAGGCAGATATGAGCTGTGCTGAGATTCAAAAAAAAATTTTTTTTTTGGAAAGGGAGGTGGGGTATGTGCAATTCAATTTCCTGTTCATTCCCATCCTTTTGTTTATTGATTTATTTTTAAAAGGATTCATTCTGGTCAAAATGTATGCAAGAGAAGCCCACTTCCTCTCTGCCTGTGTACATAAAACTCATGCTCCAGTCTGGGGGATTTATGCAGATATATGAAGGCGGCCCAACCATTAGACTTGGTCTGGAGGAACTCTGCAGGGCCTCACTCAAACTTTTCTGATGATATTTCCCTCAAATGTGCCACTGCTTCATTCACAAGCAAAGTGAGCCGACCAAGGGCTACTGGGCCTCTATTCCCCCACATCCTTTCCAAATCCAATCTCTCTGCCACGATCAGCTATTTTATGAGGAAAGTGGGGTGTTTCCTAGGCCTGCATTTCATTTTCACTTATAATTATCTCCACATAAGTCTTCAATTTTGGATTTTGAATTGGATACACATGAACACTGCCGTGCATGTGAAAAGATCAGTGACAAAAATTGCAGGATATTTGCATACCGTAATTACTCCCCAAGTTGGGCCCAGCAAGTCTTTGTTTGGAAGGCCTGGGGAACTGGTATGAAGTGGTCAGTTGTCCTTCACCATGTAGCGGGGTGGGCATTAGGAGCTGGGGTGGGTTTGAGTTTTTTTGCTTTCTCAGCTACATTCTTCTAAGCAAAGAAGTATGTCTTTAACTATTAGGCCTGGGTTTGTCAGTGAGAGACAAGTTGGCTTTTTTGTTTTTTTAATCCAAAGCAGGTTATTAGTCTTGGAATCTTCATTGCCATGGGCACACTGGGAAAAATCAGGAGCCACAGTGCCTTCTAAGAGAATGGGGGAAGTCGTTTTTATGCCAGGGGTGCCCTTATGGATTTCATAGTGCCCGCGGCTCCCCTAGCATGTTAAGTAGCTGTGAGCTCCATTATAATCCATCTGTGGGCCTTTGCTGAACGTCTGCTCAGTGCCCAGTCCTGTAGAGCACCAAGTGGCTGTAGACAGACAGACCTCTCCATCCAACTCCTGTCATTCCAAAATGGTTCCACAGATCAGAGAAGACAGATGTGCTCTCTTTATTTGGGCGGGGGGCGGGTGGGGGTTTCAGCACATGGCAAAGCCAGAGAATTCTCTCATTTCTCTGCAAACTGAGTGGCCAGGGCAGAGGTACTTTCATCGAAGAAAGAAACCCTCATTGGTAGAGCAAGCTCATGAGTTAGAACTGCCCCAGGGTAGCTTTAACTTATGCACTGAGCTGGTGCTCCTATCATAGGCAGCATACCACAGAAACCACAGCCTCCAACTATGATACCAAATGAACTCATATGCTATTAGAAAGGTTTCTTGTGTAATCCATTCGCGGGGCTTTATTCCGCCCTTGATCTGCACATGGAACTCGATGGGAGTTCTCTGCAATGGCTAGAGGGTAGGACATGGTTCTTAATAATCACTTGTTCAATAAACAGTGATGTATTATTCTGGCTGTCCACGTATCCCTAACTAACCGCTCAAGTTCAGTTGGAATCATTTTGTAATGCAAATAGTTATTTGTACCACATGTGAGCAAGAGAAATAAGGGATCATAGGTCTGGAGCTGGAAGGGCTCTCAGGAGCTATTTAATACAAGTCTCTCCTTTTAAAGATGATGAAACTGAGGCCTGAAGAGGTTAAGTGACTTGCATAAGCTCACAGAAGTAGTGAACATCAGAGGGGAAAACTGAACCTAGATCCTTAGACTCCAGAGTCAATGAATACCCTTTCTAGAGTACTATGGTGCCTCCCAGTTCAGTAGAAACATCCTATTAGAGTTAATAAAAGAGGGATTGTAATAGTGGACAACATATAAGGAATAGGTTAGGAATATCTTTCTTGCTTAAATGTTCATTGAGGTATGAATTGGAAAGTGGCTCATTTTATACTATTCATGTATGTCATAGCAGGTCTAAGCTTGAAAATCTTGACTTACCCCTTCATTCTTACACCTAGGGGAAACTGAGACCCAGAGAGGGAAGCAACTTACCAGGTCCAGAACCCAGGTCTGTGAACTCCTAGTTTGGTATTTTGTTGTGGTTGTTGTTTCCATGATGTCACAGCTGTCTCTCATTTCCTTCCCTAAGATATAGGACTTTGAGCTGGAGGGTCCGAGGGCCCATTTCAGAGTCTGAGGTCAACCAAATAAAGCTGGGATTTGAACCCCCATCTCCTTGCTCCAAACTTAGCATGCTGTCACCTCTATCACACCTGAATTCTGGCCTCAAAAAGCCCACCCCAATGTCCAGCTACAGAATGGGAGTCACTTCATCCAGGTCTGCCAGCACTCCCAAACAAAGACTTTGCTAGGCTGGTGACTTAGGATTGCTTTGAAATCAAGGACCAGCAGATGTGGTTAGGTTTGTTAACATTTGGATTCTCCTCTGTCACCTCCTCTTTCTTCCTGCCTGCCATGGAATCTCAGAATATGAACGATGAAAGACATAGGAATGCGGTCCAGGGTCTGATGTGGTTAGGTGAGGAGATATCTTTTAGATATTATGCATAATGGATTTTATTTAGGGTTTGATTTTAAAATGCCTGTACGTGGAAAAAGCCAGTATTTATGAAAAAGCACCTCAGATGTCAAAAGGGGTGAGAACAGGGAGCCTCTCAGCCATCCAAATAGACAGACACCTGTACTTAGCAATATCTGAGCTCATGTGCTGCATAACTTCAGAAGGCCAGAACAGAGTCTTTATTGAGCAAGGTCCGAAAGGATTGAAACAATCAGCTTATAGGGAATATTTTTACTTCAGAGGAATGTGGTTTTGCTCCCTGAAAACATATCCTTTGCATAGAGTACAAGCATAATCCTATGCCAACTTTGCCCTTAGAGTAAAAATATGCTTAATAGGAATTTCAGGGTGGGTTGGAGTTGGAGGGGGGAGAGAAGAATCTATTTCAAGCCCATCCAACGGAACATATACTTATAGATGGAACTGTAAGTGAATAATGTTAATGGAGTTCTGTTTTGTAAAGTGCATGGGACAACTAATATAATCAAGCTCCCATAAAAGTGGTGATTAAATTACATTTAAGAGAAGACCTAATTTATGACCTTTAAAGAGTAGTTTTCAGAGCTGTCTCCTTGATGGGTATTGTAAAGTCCTGGTTTTGTTCATTGAGAAGTTTTATCAGGCTCATCTCCCTGGCTGCATTACTGTACCTCCATTTGGGCCACTATATGTTTTTAGGGTCATGTCCGTATTTCCATTAAAACACATATTTTCCCGAAGATTTATTATGCTAGTGGAAAATTTTGCTCTGGGGTGTAACTTAGCTCACCAGATCCGCACTGGGGAGAGATACTTTCTCCACCAAATTTCTGAAGAAATCAAAATTGATTTGGGTATTATTGAACTGTAGTATCTGATTTCTTTTTAATGGGGATTGAGCAGACGAGACAAAAACATTAGAGAAGAATATGCTTCTGCTAATAATTTATTTTTAATATGACAAATGTTTCTTTTCTGGTCACCTGCTATGGATGGGAAGCATTGGGGCCTGTACTATGAATTATTTTTCATAGAATCTGAGACTGTCAGAGCTGGAAGGGAGTACCCTTTAGATATCATCTAATTCAGTACCCTTTATTTAATAAATGAAGAAACTGAGGCCTGGAGAGGAGGCTTGTACTGCCCAAGGTCATTCAGGTTATAAGAGGCAGGGCTCAAATGTAAACTCAGGTCCTGTTCCTCTAAATTCAATCGTCTTTCCTTTCTATTATGCTTGGACTAGAGAATTCCTGAAGTCCCCTTAGGCTTTGAGATTCTATGATTTGAAAATGTCAAGATCTATACTTGCCACTACTCTGCATTCCCTTATTCTGCCTGATACTGGTTCATGGTGCCTAGCACAGTGCCATGAGCTATGAAGACATTCTAGTGATAAATATTCATTGTGCTTAGAGTAGCTGTGTATATGTACCTGGAAAACAGTCCTCAAAGAAATCCCATATAAACATCATATAAATAGCATTCGAATTTTAAAATCACTTTTCTTGTTACAGTGGTATAATAATACAGTAGTTTTAGAGTCAGAGGAATGGGGTTAAAATCCTGCCTCTGAATCTTACTGCCTGGGTGACCTCGGGCAAATCACCAACTGTCCTTGGTTTCTTTATCTGTAAAATAAAGGGGCAGGCCTGGGTAGTTTCTGTAGTACTTTTTAGTTTTAGATCTAGGATTCTAGGAACTTGAGAGGGCATACGACACACAAAATATGTGCCAAGTCACTGTCCAATATTATTTACCACCATTCAACTGACAGTGGGCAGTGGTATCAGTTGTCCCTTTGAGAGGATCCCTTTGCAAATTCCTTGGTTAAATCAATCCATCGACAGGCTTTGAGTAAGTGGTTAATGTGTTCCAGGCACTATGCTAACTGTAGAAATTGGGCAGTCTGGTTCTCAAAGAGCTTATGTTCTACTAGAGTTGGGGACAGGGGGGTGGGATGGGGAGAGTCTGGGATCCAGAATAGTCACAGTTAAGTAAGTACAGGACATATTCAAAAGAAATGCAAAGTGATTTGTGGGATGGGAGGGCCGTAGCACCCAAAAGAATCAGGAATGTCCTCTTAAAGGAGATGCCACTTGAGCTAAGCCTTGAAGATGACTCAAGGTCCCAGGGTGTCAAGGGGTGGAGGTGAGAAAGGAGTGCATTCCCAGTGTGAATGAGGCAAAAGATGGAATCTTGTGTGCAGGGAACAGCCAGTGGGCCAATTTGCTAGAATGTAGAGTGTACAAAGGAGAGTAAGCCACCTGGAGAGGTAGGCTAGAGCCAGATTCTGATGGACTTGAAATACAAAATAAAGTAATCCTATTTTACCTTGGCACTTCTTGAGTTGGTGAGTGACACAGTTCGTTGTTGTAAATCAGAGGTAACCCTGCTCCTTGATGATTAACTAGCTATCAGTCCTTTTTGAAAGAGTACTATAATTTTTTTTTGGAGGGGAGAGGGAAAAGGGTGGGGAGGGATTGCAATGCTCAACCTTGTCCATATTCCCAGAGACAGGATGGGGGATCTGGGCGCAACCTGTTAAGAGTATAGCAGATGGACCAATATCATTTGCCTTCATGACAGATTACTGTTTCTTACTGAAAAATCTTTGAGACCACAAATTACTGATTTCACCAATACTAGTTTTAGTAAACCTTATCTTTAGCCACATAAAAATGTGTATTGAGAATTAACTTACTCTGTGAGTAGGTAAGGCACGGACCCAGTCCCAGACCAGTGCATCAAAATATGCTGACTCTGCCTATTCTAATTGTTAAATGTATTCTGACATATGATGGGGTGGACTGGTGGAATAGGCATTGTGTAACTTTCCTCCTATTTGGGGGGAAACAAGATATGAACTTAGTTTAGAAACTTGCCCCTTAACGTATATGATCTTTTGGGGGCTCTTCTATCTTCTTGGAGGAGGCCTAAGAAATATGAAGGGGACTTCTGTTAGTCTCAGCTTACATTTCAATGATTCAACAAATAGTAACTCACATTTCTTTAGCTCTTAAAGTTTGACAAAGTGACTTTTCTCAAAACAACCCCATGAGGTTACTGGTAGATCATGGGAACACCGTTGATATAGTTTACCTAGAATTCAACAAAACATCTGACAACGTGCCATACTATCTTTGTGGACAGGATGGAGAAATATGGACTAGATAATTGTTAAGTTAAGAGGATTTGGAATTGGTTGAATGATAAAGACACAAAGGGTAATGACCATTAATGGTTAGATGTCGCTTGGGAAGGAAGTTTTTAGTAAGCCGCTCTAGGGATTTGTCTGTGACCCTGTGCTATTTAATATTTTTATCAATGACCTGGATGAAGCCACGGATGGCCCGTTTATCAGATTTGCAAATGACAAGAAACTAGGAGGGCTACCTAATGTTTTGGGTGATAGCCAGGATCCAAAAAGCTCTCAATAGCTTAGAATGATAGATTGAATTTAATAAGATGAAATTTAATAGTGATAAATTTAAAGTCCCTTCCTTGGGTTGAAAAAATGAACCCCATGAGTTTAAGATGATAGAGCTATGTCTAGACAGCGATTTGCATAAAAAAGATCAGAGAGTTCCAGGGGACTGAAATCTTAATATCGATCAACAGTAAGAGTTAAAAAATGAATATGTTCGGGGCAGCTAGGTGGTGCAGTGAATAGAGCACTGGCCCCGGAATCAGGAGGACCTCAGTTCAAATACGACCTTAGACACTTGATACATTTACTATCTGTGTGATCTTGGGCAAGTCACTTAACCCCAAATGCCCTGCCTTCCCCCCTGCAAAAAAAAAACAAAAAAAATGAATATGTTCTCAGGCTACATTAAGAGACACATAGTGTTTAGACAACAAATTGTAATAGCCGTACCACCCCCAGCAAGCATTTATCCATTTATTATTTATTAAGCACCTACTGTATACCAAGCACTGTGCTAGGCACTAGGGATACGAAGGAAGGTAGAAGGCAGTCATGCCCTTATCAGTCCACTTCCGGAATACTCTACTTAATTCTGGGTGCCACATTTGAGGAGGGGCAGTGATAGGCTGGAGAGGCCTGACCAGGATGATGAGACTCTGCTAGAAAGAAGTTCAGTGAAGTTGAAGAAGCTGGGGATGTCTAGCCTGGAGAAGAGAGGATTTGGGGGTGTAGGGAACAGGGTAGATAATTATTTGAAGGGCTGTCATGGAGAAAATGGATTAAACTTGCTCTTTTGGGTCCCAGAGGGCAGAACTAGAAGGAGCTAGCGGGCATAAATGAGACATAGACTTAGACTCGGCGTTAGCAGAGATTTCCTGACAGCTAGAGACATGCCAGAGTGCAACAACTACCTTGGGGCATTGCTGTTCCCTCCTTGTTGGAGGTTTTCAGACAAAGGCTGAATGACCCCTTATGAAGGGTGTGTTATAGATGGGGTTCTTACTGAGCCATGGGTTGAACTTGACAACTTCAGAGGGTCTTTCTAACTCTGAGATTTTGTGAAGTAGATAGTATGTGCATTACTGTCCCTACCCTACAGATGAGGAAACTGAGGCCCATAGATGGGGACCAATATGTGCACGGTCATACAGCAAGTAAGAATGAAGGGGCAGGAATTTCACCCGTATCCACTGACCCAGGTCCGGTGCTCATTGCACTATACTGCACTCATTAACAAAAATTTATTGAGAACTTACAAAACCCTGAGCTGGCTATTGGGAGGAGTACCAAAAAATCCACAAAACACCATCCTGCCCCCAGAAAGCTCTCAGTGTTCCAAGAACAATGAAACGCACTTAAAAGAGCTTACATGAAATGATTGTCATCGGGGGTGAGAGAGGACAACTCACACACACACACATTCCTGCCCTTCCCAAATCTGTGATCTGTAGGTTTGGGCTTGGTGGGGGAAATATCAGGCACCAAACACACAGGATTTTATGAGCTAGAAGGGACCTATGGGTCAGCTCACTCAATTCCCTCATTTGCCACACATGGAGATATATATGTTGGCTTTTTTTTTCAAATGTCAAGAGGCAGAGTGATAAAGTACTGACCTGGCCTTGGACCCAGAAAGACCTGGGTTCAAGTCTTGCCTCTGACAGACTAACTGTGTGATCTGGGGTGAGTCATTTAACTTCTCAGTGCTCTAGGCAGAGAATAAGTTGAAGAGAAGTTCATTGTAAAGAGAATTTCCTTACTTGGGAGTTTCCAGGACCAGTGAAATCTCAGATCCAGTTCCTTTTCCTATTCTTTGTTATATCCCCCAGATCAAAATTTTTTCTCAGGTACCTCAATACTCTCAAAAACCTTTCATTTCTTTGATGATGATGACAATGATGATTATTGATATTTATATAGCATCTCAAGGTTTATAATTGTGGTAGTACTCCCTTCACTAGTGCAGATTGTAATCCCTTGGTTCCTTCACTTTCCATGTGATTCTGGTCTCAATCTTACTATAATCTTCCATGGAGGAGCTCCCTAGTATGTTGGAGGCCTTCTTTCAGCTAAAGAATTTTGAGTAAATTCTCATTTTTGGAAGTTATTTTTAATGGAATTACCAATAAATACATTTTATGCATCTATATTGAGATAACGTACATGTTATCTACGTACCTAGACCAGTAGACCTCAGAGGATCTGCTGTGACTTTTGCTAGTTGTTTTGTGGAATTTACTGTTAACCTTTCCCAGCTTATCTTCTATAAAGTACCTATAGAAGCTTTATCCTCAAAGGCACAAAACTGCTTCTGTCATGATGTTCTTAGATCTTCTTAGTCTTTTAAAGGAGGAAATAGTAAGGGGTGAGATGGGGAAGGAGGAGCAGATGAACCCCAGGGTGCTGGATAAACATTCTGGAAACTCCACTGCCTGGGAGACCTTCTTTATCACTTACTTAAATGTTTAGTCTTCACTGATTCTTCACACCAAAGAGTACTATGCTGTGAGTAAAAAAAAAAAATGAGAAAGACTGGATTAGACAGATGATATACATATGTAGATATATTTATATCAATTCTAATTTGCTGTGGGTTGGTAGATGCCAGCTATGACGACTGATATATAGTGGAGAGAGCCCTAGATTTGGGATCAGAGAAACTGCTACTTATAGCTATGTGGCCTTGGGGAAAATCTCTTAACTTTTCTGGGTCTCAATTTCTTCATCTGTAAAATGGTGGAGGTGATGGCCGTTATGCTCATCAGAGACTCTATTGGGCCGAGCGATCATTTGTATTTTTTCTTACCCTCTTGTTCCTAAAAATAATAGAAAAAACCTAACATGACTTATCAATTGTTTTGATGAGCTAGAGATCCTTTATGAAGACACAGTTCCGTCAGAAAGAAATAAACTAACCCTTCCCATCAGGTGGAAATTGTTAAAAGACAATTTGCTAGTTTGCTGCTCAGGGATGGGCAGCATTTAAGACGTGAACATGGCTCCCTAGAAGTAGAAGCTTATAAAGTGGAATGGAACTACGTAAAAGCAACCCAATCTTTGCCGAAGGACAAGCAGATGCTTAAGTGTTCAATAGTAGTGTCTTCCTTCCCTCGGAGAACCAGGAATAATAATTTTCATAGGTGGAACATTGATATTATACTCCAAGTAGAACCTTAGGGGATGTGAATTTGTCCACAAGCAAATACCTAGCAATTACAAAGAAAAACGTGAACAGACTCTCACTTGCTGAGTACTCAGAAAATCGATCAATGAGTTTACCTGTACCAAAAATCAATCTTTATTAGTGTGACAATTTCTTAGACCACCTTGGAATTTTCCACAAATTTCTGTGAGGCAGAAATCTTGGCAATCAGTTGTCCACCTTACAGATAAGCAAAGTAAAGCATGGAGGGATCGATCACCTTGGGCAAGGTTGGAATTCAAGTTTGGGTTTAAAGCAGAAAGGATTGGACAGTATGATATGATGGAAACAGCAATGGATTTGGAGTCTGAGGACCAAGGTTCAAATCCCAACACTACTTACCACTTACTACCTGTAAGTCATCAGACTTACTACCTGTAAGTCGTTTTCCTCTTTGTCCTCTGGGTTCCACATTTCTAAGGGTAGGAGGTTTGAGAAGATGGTTTCTATTATCGTAATCAAACAGAATAACATTTTTAATGAGCTTAGCACAGCACCAAGGAGTAGGTGTGAAATAAATGCCTATTCCCTTCTTCTAAGGTTTCTTCTAGTTCTTAATCACCCATGATCTTATGATAAAGACTCCATCCCAGTTTGCCATGTTCCAGTCACCCCATACCATGTTACTTAGCTCTTTGTGGTAAGCAATGTGAAACCGTGGAAATAACACTAGACTTGAAGTCAGACCTAGGTTCTCCTGACGGCCTTTAGCACTTACTATCTGTGCATAGATTGAGGAAAATCATAGCAATCATAGTATGTTAGAGTTGTAAGCCCTGGTGTTCATCTAGTCCAAACATCACCTTTTAGGGAAACTGAGGCCTAGAGAGGGGAAAAGGCCACTCTTGTCTGAACACATAGCAAATAGCAGAGCTGGGATTTTAACCCAGGCCTTCTGACTCCATATGCAGTGTTCTTTCCACTGTATCACTTTTTCCTCAAGTGAAATCCATCTGAAATTCAGTTTTGACTTTGACAAAAAACAGGATGATCATACTTGCTATGCCTGCCTCACAGAGCTGCTCTAAGGATCAAATGAAATGATATCTGTGGAAATTCTTAGAAACTCAAGATTTGTGTAAGTGTATGATAATTTTATTACAATTATAATCATTTTAAATATTATTATTGTTTAGTCATTTTCCAGTTGTGTCCGGCTCTTCATGGTCCCATTTTGAGGTTTTCTTGGTGAAGATACTGGAATGGTTTGCCATTTCCTTCTCCAGCTCATTTTACAGGGCAAAGTGACTTGCCCAGGATCACACAGCTAGGAAGTGTCTGAAATTTCAGGTCTTCCTCACTCCAAGCCTGGCACGCTATCCACTGAGCAATTTAGCCACCTACGATATTATAAATACTCCACATAGTTTGTTTAAAATATTTATTGTTTTGTTCAACATGGTCAGGTTTTGAATATTTCAAGATGGGACAGGGTTGTGAGTTGGAATGGGAGCACACTTTGTGGATTTCAACTGACCCAAGGAAGAGGAAAACCCAAGAGGGACTTGCAATAAATTTAGATGAGTTAGTGTTGGAGGGTCATTATTGGAAAGGTTGGTGGAGCCAGAGAGGCAGTGGGTGTGGCCAGAAGATGGAGGACCCATTCAAGAGGGATACAGGACTGGGAGGAAATTCCCCTGGAAAATAATGGAATTATAGGAAATACTACACAGGACTTGGGATTTGGAGAAGCAATTGAGACTTCCCTGGGCAAAGAGTGAAGAGGCTGAAGTGACCAAAATCCAGTGAGGGCAAATCTTGTTAATGAGGGACATTATGGAAGACATACTGCTAAGAGGGGAAGAATGTAGAAATCCAGGACCTCTTTGTCTGAAGTTTTATTCTTTTCATACCTATGGGCCTCTGCTTGTGCTGTCTCTTATCCTGGAATACATTTTGTACTGTCTTTATCCTCTTTTTCCTCCCATTCCTGCCATTTGAAATCCCAATCAGATCTCTCCTCTTCCATGTTTGTTATCTTCCCACATCTTCCTGTCTGGAAATTATCTCTGTCTCTCTGTCTCTGTCTCTCTCTGTCTCTGTCTCTGTCACTCTCTCTCTGTCTCTTTCTCTCTCTCTCTCTGTCTCTGTCTCTCTTTCTCTCTCTCCTGAATTCTCTTAAAACTCTGTACCACTTCTATGTGTCTATCACGTTCTTATTTGAATTATAATTGTTTATAGGGTTTAAAGCTAGATAGAACCTTAGAGACTATTTACTCTGATCCCCGCATTTACAGATAAGCAAACCGAGGACCACAAAGTATAGCCAGAATCCTGGCTCATGTGCCTCAACTCAAAATCCAGGGTTATTTTCGTTATATCCCACTGCCTGGCATGTATATGTCTTCTTCTTTTCCCCTGTTTTCCATGAAGGCAAGACCATGTCTTTGTACTTGCATTTGCATCAATGCCTAGCACACTGCACACAGTATAAACTCAAAACTGCCAAGTGAAATGGATCAAAAGTTGGCTACCTGAGCTGCTAAGCTTGGTTTACAGCGAGAGAGGAATAAAGGTTGGGGAGTCAAGGTCAGCAGGATGGAGATCTCCCATCCTTGCTTGTGCACTATGCCTTTTCTCCTGTTACCTTGTTCTGTCTCTTGGTCCTCATGATGCTTCTGGTTGCTCACTGTATTCCTGCTTCTTAGTCCCCTCATCTTGCCTCTTGTCCCGTCTCCTGTTTACTGACTCTTTGCAAGGACTTTGGACGATCTGCCTTGCTCTCCTTCCATATACTTGTTTCCTTTTGATTTCTGTTTGTTTACCTGCTTCTCATACTATAACTGATTTGGCATCTTTTCCTCCTTGTTTCATGATTCTCCCCAACCTTCTAATAGTCTGTGGCTCCTCACAACCAGATATGATTCAGTGGTCTAGCATGAAAGCCCGAAGTTCTTGTTTTAATGGTAGTAAACCCAACTTTCTCTGTGATTGCATGTAACAATTAGCATTACAGTCTAATTCCTACAGTCTTTGCCAACTAACGTCTCAGAGAAGCCTGTATTTCCCACACCTGGTGCTTCCTCACATGAATTGCCACCTTCTGGGGCCTCCCTGCTAAGCTGGAGAAGGGGCCTCCTCCTGGCTACCACAGTGGGCACTTGGTGGGCACTTGATCTTAAGAGCCTACATCTTCTTTTTGCTCTTGAATGTTGCACCTGGGAGTTAGTTCCTATCCAACTTTCTTAGGACAAAAGAGACTGAGACAGAAATGAAGGACTCAGTTTTGTTCTTTGCAGATTAAACCATTGAAACAGCCATTGGGAAACAGCCACCTTGACTCTTCTTAAAAGCCTGGCAAGATCTTGACTTATTATTCCTTTCTGTAGCACCAAGACAACCAGTGAATTCCATGAAAAAGCCATCAGCTAAACCAGTGGTTCTGACTTTGTCTAAGGGAATCCTCAAATGGAAAGATATTTTCAGAAGACTTACATGCTGCTTGTCCTCCCCACCCCCCACTCAAAGCCGCTCTGTTCTTTTCTATTCACTTCCCTGGCCAATTGTAGATAGTAGCTCACAAAAATGTTTCTTTGACCTAGAAAATGATAGCATGGACTTGGGGACCGAATGTTGCATTTTCATTCAGGAAGAAATGGCTTTAAATTCTGCTTTTCGCAATTAGCTTCTATGTGTCCATGAACAAGTATCTCAGAGCCTCAGTTTTCTGCCCCTAAATTGGGGATAAGATCTTCAGTACCTGTCTTATAGAGTTTCTCAGAGTCTTAAATGAGATAAAATATATGTAAATCACATGGCAACATTTGAGATGATAATAATGGTGATGATGATGATGATGATGCATTGTTCTGGGAGTCAAGAGCCTTGGATTCTAATCCTGGCTATGATGCAGACTACCTGTGTGTCCCAGGCCAGTCACTTACTCTTTGTGACTGAACATCCTTGTGTGTCTGTTCTGAAGCAATTCCCAGGATGAAATGTGATAACAAATGCAAAAGGAGTTTTTAAAAAAATGTTAAAAGCACTATCTGGACTTAAGGTATAATCATTAGGTGAGCATCTCCCCCAATCCTTATTTAGAGCTGACACAACGGTGTCTTTATCTCAGAGTCTAGTTCATGAATGAGTTCTAAAGATGGTGACAATGATGAACTAGGAATTCAGACTGTTCCCTATCAATTAATCAATTAACCAATTAATCATTCAAGAAATCTTGACATCTGCTATTCACTCAACCAATCCAATATAATACAGGATACATATATTAAACACCCATAGTATACAAGGCACTGTAGCAGGAATTGGAGGATACAAAAACAAAACATAAAACAATCCCTGCCCTCAAGGAACTCACATTCTGCCAGGGATGGGGGATATAGCATGTAAACAAATAGCTAGAAATCTGATAGTCTGAGGAGGGAGAGAACACCTGTGCAGGGGAATGCTTCAGGGGGACACAAAGAAATCTCTGCCTTCAGTTTGTAGAACTCAGAGAGTTGGGAAGACAAGAGGTAAAAATACAAAAAGTTAGATAACAATAAAGGATTTAAATAGAAGCTAAAGACAACAATGGGAGACATGTCACAAGGCAATGCATGATTAATCACCACACTGGTTGTGCCAACCATAATTGCTCAGAGGAGTTGAGGGGAGGGAGAGATCAGCTCCAAACAGGGGCAGTTAGAGCAGAGGTCAAGAAGGAGGTAGGCCTGGAGCTGGGCTTTAAAGAGCAGTGGTAGCTAGAGAGGGCAAGGAAGGGCCTGAGCAAGGAGAGAAAGGCCAGAATGTGGGCTTCGGGGAAGGTGACAAGACTAGCTTGACAGGAATGGAAGGTGCAGTGGGTAGGTTGGTACTCAACCTCAGAATGCAGGACTAGAATTGAGAACATGACCCTTAATGTTATTTTAAGGTGGTGGCTCCCCTCCCCTCCCTCATATTTAATTATGAATAAAATGGCATTTGAAAAACTAGAGCTTTTGATACCGTGTGGGCTGCTTCCAAAATAGCTAACTCCAAACTTCACTAGTGATTAGTATGAGGAAAGTGCAACTTGACCCACCAGAATTATTCATATCCTTTGGATTGGAACTGTGAGACTGCAGAAGAGCTTAGCCAGTGGTTTCTTGGATCCCCAGTGATATGTCGGGTTCTTCTAACTCTTCTTTTCTGGGGCTCTGACCTGAAGATTTCTGTTCCCAAAGGCCTGACTTGTTGAGCTAGATTTAAATGGGAGTGCCAGAAATGGCATGTTGTGTTTTACGGAATTGTTACAGTTCCTTGTCCATTCCCCTTTTGAGTGAATGCTTGGATACAATCAAGGCTGGGCTGTTGCCCTGATGGGGGTATTAAACAGGAAAAAAAAACCAGGCCTACATTTCTGTATTATTAGGGGAACCCAGTGCTGACCCCGTCTCTCTCTGGGTGATCCTGACAAATAGAGTTGGGTGAAGATGATGACGGATGGCATTTCCATCTCCTTGCTTCTCCTAAATATGGTCAGTGTTTACTCCAAGTCCTGTCCATAGTCCCTGTCTACATCAGCTACAGAATTCAGCTTGGCTGCCCCTGTGGCCAGGACTTTCCTGGCTCCTCCTTTGCTGGACTTAAGATAAACCCTCATTATAACTGAGATTAGCATTAGTGAGAAATAAACATTGTTTGGCGGCTACTGCAAAGACCAAACAGCATCTCCAGCATATTTATGAACAGGATACACAAAATTCTGGTTGTCATATTTTCCCCCTTTCTCATATCCCATTCCTCACAATCATCTTCAGATCCTGGGAGTATGTGGGGAAGCCAGTGGTCTGGCATGGGCCCATGCTTCTTTCTGCCTTAGGATCGGGGCACTTTATGAAATATAGTTTCTAGGGTGGGATGTTCCCTCATCGAATAACTTGGGCCAATATGTGGCTTTTGACTTTCTTCAGTGAAGAGCCACCAGTGCCTCCTGCCCTTGGGTGACAGCTGTTTCCATGCAGCTGCTTCCTCCATGGTCTGGAGCATTGGAAAGGGGATTCATTTCTGATTTGCTCATGGAGTCTGTGCAAGGTCCACACTGCCTGCCTGTCTATGAAATGAAAAAAAAAATGCATTTGAGTTCTCATGGGAAGGAATTGGATCCTTAAGGACCCTTCTCTCATCTCCCCCAGGATGGCACAGGGCCCTCCTCAGGGTTGCCAAGGGCTGGGATTTCCAGCTGGAACTTCTGCTTAGTTGGAAGATTTGTAACATCTCCTAGCTATGACAGCAAGGATCTCCCATTGACCAGAGGAGGTCCTAGGGGCCTCCTTCATTCCAGTAAGTGTGTAGTGCTTGTAATATATTGTACCCTGGAGGTGCATGCATGACACATGGACAGGAAGTATTTGAGGTAAATCAGGGCAAAAGAGAGAACAGATAATTTTACTTTATTTGTTCAAGCATTCCTCTGTTAATACCATCTGAGCCCAGAGAGTGTTGGGGTCACCTAGGACCAGCCTTGCCCAGAGGCCCAATTGGCTGTTTCTTATATAATGTGATTTAAGGGGAGCTAGACACCTTGCCCCCCACACACTTGAAATGCCTCTCCTGCCCGGATGCCATGGTGCCTGTGGTGCATGGTTTTCACTATTAAAGATCCACCCTTTGGGTGAAGCATTGCCTTTCTAGGCCCTTCTTTTAAAACACAAATCCATTCTGAATCTAGAATTCCTTGATAACAATCAATTTC
>NC_050575.1:140283338-140288338 GCF_011100635.1 Trichosurus vulpecula | reverse complement strand
AAGGACTGTACAGACTATTTTTTTTTTGCCATAAGACCAATCTTCCCAGCCTTATTTCTCATTCTTTACTTTTGTATGCCATGTGCTAGTGTATCAAGCTGTGCTGCTTGCCTCTTCTAGAAGACATCTGGTGCTTCCCTGGCTCCTTTAAGCCTCTGCTCACATTCATCTTTATAACTGGAATGTCCTCTCCTGCCTCATCTTCACCTGTTGACATTCTACTCACCCTTCAAGACCCAAATCAAATGTTACGTCCTTTACAAAGAGGCCCGAAGAGAAGAGTTAGCGGGGATGTGATAGCTGTCTTCAAGCACTTCCAAGGTTGTCATATAGGAAAGAGCTCATGTTAGTTCTGCTCAGTCTCAGAAAGAGAGACTGGGCTCAGTGGGTAGAAGTTGTAGAGATGCCAGTTTCGGCTCAATGTAAGAAAAAGCTTGCTAACAATCAGCAGGATCCCAGAATGGAAGAGGCCTTCGCGGGAGGTCTTCTGATGGCGGCCAGATGACCGACTCGACAGGGTTTCTGTAGAGGGAGCTCTTGTTTCGGTGTAGATGGACTCTGAGGTCTCTGCTGATTCTGAGATTCTGTGAAGCCTCCCTGGTGACCCCAGCTTCCAGGCATCGTTTCCTCTCCTGGACCCCATGGCACTTTGGGCCTCTCCTTTGTACTTATCGCATTCTGCCTAGTATTATGGTTGTGTACACATCTAGTCTCCCCATCTTGGCTGTCAATTTAATGAGGGCAGGGGCACTGCCTTTTACTGATCTTTGTATTCCTCTCTGTTTTTAGCATGGGGTCTTGCCCATAGTTGGCTTTGAGTAAATGTTTGTTGATGAATGAATGAATGAACGAATTCTGCTAATTTGCCCACTCGTTACTTTTCCTGTATTCAAAGGACTTGGACTGCTAAAATATCATCTTTGAAAGGTAACAGGTTTGAGGATATAACCTAAGAAAATATATGTACACACACATACACACACGCATACACATTTAGAAAGTTACCTGAAACGTTGAGAAGGCCCAATAATCACCAGCTATTGTGGTAGATGGAGTTCCATCACTGGGAGTTCCCTGCATTGAAGAGATCAAAGGTCTGGACACCAATACCTGTGTTATATTTACATAGTCATATGTGCATATAAACTAACCCTATGAAAATCCCATAGTTAAGGAAGAATAATGACTCCAAATATAATCAGATAACACTTAGATCAACCTTGATTTAGGAAGAGAGCTACCAAACTTATGACCAATTTATTTAAAAGGAAAGATTGTAGGTTTTCACCCCTTCATTTATTTCTCATAGTATGACTACCTTTGATATAGGTGCTATTCTCAAACTCCCCTTACCTTGACTTTGCCACATGGGGATCCAGAAATGTTAGCTGTTGACTTAAGTGTGGGATGGGGAGCCTGTAGCAAAAAGGCCCAGGGAGTTGTTGTTTACGTGGTTCATTACTTCTGTAACTGGTCTGCTGACCCCTAACACCCCTTCCACTCCACTTTGGGACTTAGTCCTTTAGACTTGTATCAATTCCATTAAGGAAGGCCACTTGTTCTTGAGCTTGTTTTTTGAAGCAAACTCCTTTTTAGGCTATTTCCTGACTGCAACCACCATAATTATAAGATAACGTAGGTAAAGCATTTTACAAACTTTGAAGAGCTATGTAAATATTTGCTTATTATAGGAAGGAGGTTTTTCATTGTTTAAAATACGGGGCCAAAACAAAGGGATTTTACTGCTGACAGATGTATATATTAAAGGCAAGAATTTGGGATAAGTAGATAGAAAATACCATTTGTTCTGGCTCAAATGCATTTCCCTGATAAGCCAGAGGAACATTGGGACTTCTAACCATAAATCAGATAGTTGTCTGGAACAGTTGGCTATGATCTCCAGTCATGCATAGAGTGCAAAGGAAAGATCTCTAGTCTAGAGGTGAGATGATTATTGGATAGCCTTAAGAGAAGAAACCCAGAAGCTAATGGCAGGTGACAGCATCCCACAGAGACTGCAGTGCTCAGCAGGAAACTAGTGGAGGAATGTCCAGCTAAGACTACACGCCCAGCTGTCACCAGCAGGTACCATGAGACCAGTGGAGATGTCACACCTGGTGGGAAGCAGCCATAGTTAGTTAACTGGATGATATCCAGGAGACGCTGACAGACCCCCAGCACCAGAGGAGTGAGTTGTGCTTTCACATGTGCGCTCTAGACATATCTGTTCCCTACACATATACCCTTCATGTATAATCCCTCTGTATGCTCACTCTCCACATTAGTGTTGTATATATTTGTGGGAAAGTGTAGCCCAGTTTTATGGAAGGAACGTTCTTTTGTAATTTTACTTATTAAGATATCATTGTATACCTTTGCTTTGTATCCTCTAACTTGTTAGAGGAAAAAAAAGTGACACCATTGGTGGGGGCTCATGAACTGTGATTGTTGAGTGGATATGGATCCAGAGAATGTCTTGAACCTGGTGTAGATATTATGGCGGCACCGCATATGGGAGGGGATGCTCCAGTTGTTACATGGTAATGATAATGATGATGATGGCAGATTAAAATAACTTCATTAGAACACATTGCACTTGTGGATAACAGACTTGACAACATCATCAAGAATTCATCTGGTCCAGACATATGAGAGAGCTAGATATTAACTCTCTTTGCAGAATGATCATAGCCTTGGTAAGAAGTCTATTTCATTACCTGACCACCCTAAACATACAGGATTCTTCCTGAGGTCTTAGGTCCCCCTCACTGAAACTTAAGAGTAAACACAGATGTAATAGAAAGTTGTCAGTATCTTCTTCTAGACCATGAAAAAATCTTACCCAGGAAACTATTTTCCTACATTTTTTTCTCCACATCTTTAAATCCAATTCCACCTTAAGATTTATCTCACTGTCAGCCCTGCTGTGGAGCCTTCCCTGTCCTCTTGATTTCCTTAATATTTCTTTTCTCAGAACTCAAAAAGTTATAAAGAGAACCTCCCAGTTTGGCACTTAACTTTGTATTATTCTTGAACTATCTCACAAGCGTGAGTCTGGCCTTCCCAATGAAGATAGTAAGATTCTTTGGGAGCTTATGTGACCAAGGGATTGTGTCTTTTTATTTTGTATCTCCTGTAGGGAAAAAATGGGCACATAGTAAGCATTCAATAATACCGATTAATTGAAGGAATACCTTCATGTGGATATTTTAATAATTCATTCAACGAATGAGTCAAAGCTCAATGACAAATCAAATTCCTTTAACTATGACTGAACAGTTTTCTCCAGGCCTTACTCATGGTTTCAGCTGTGAAGCTTATAAAACATGGTGCCAGAGCTGCAGTGACAGGAGCGCAAGAGAGCAGCGTTGGCCTGAGCTGGGGTTACTGGTACATGCAAAACCCATCCAGTGGCTTTTTGGCTGGGGTGAGGATGGTAGAATCTGAGCAGCCATTATCCTCCAAGTTTTTCTTTCCACAATATTATGAGAATTATAACAGAACTCAGTGTCCTTACTTCTGGCTGACCAATCCTCTGATGGCTTGTAGACAGTAGGCTCTGAGCAGCTCATATATGGGGCCTATCATGACTGTATGAAACAGGAAAATACTCTAGTAACTTGCCTAAGGTCACACAGTGTGGTGGTGGTAGAGCTAGGAAGGATTAGAATTGGGCCATGATTCTTGACTTCACCTAATCCAGGACTTTTTTTTCTTAAAAACCAAAACCCAAGACCTGTGATTTCATCAGGGTCTAGGGAGCTTCTCATTAGGAGCTTCTTCTACCAGTGCAGGTGGGCATCTTCACAACTCATTCACCTAGAGAGCTGCCTGGGGCACTGAGAGGTTGTCAGTTGCCCAGGAGCAAACAGTATATGTCAGAAGAGGGATTTGAGCCTAGATGAGCCTGATTCCAAGGCCAATTCACCTTCGATGCTTCTGTATTCTCTCTCTCTCTCTCTCTCTCTCTCTCTCTCTCTCTCTCTCTCTCTCTCTCTCTCTCTCTCCCCCTCTCCCGCCTCTCTCTCTCCCCTCCTCTCCTCCCCCTCTCCTCCCCCCCCCCGGGTTCTTTCCAGGAGACTCTTCTGCCTCCACAAAATTAATGAGGATTAAAAGTGTAGTTTCCACCATTCATTGTTATGCACACAGTAGGCATCAAATGTTTGTTGGATTGAATTGTGCATTTAGTATATTATATCATGGAGGAGTTTTCAAAACTGTGAGGCTTTTTGATTCATAAAAATAGTCGTAGAAATAAATGTGTATTTATTTTAGGTGGTTTCCTGTTGTGTATTATTCTACATACACGCACATGCCCTTCTGCTTTAATAAATTTGAATCCTGCATACAGGATTTTGCATGACTCCATCGATAAATTTCTTACCCCAATTACAAACAGCCTGCTCATACCCCATAGCTGCTGTTGGGGCATGCTTATTCTGGTAGACATACTTCTTTCTGCCTGTATCACTTTAGAAATCATTCCCAATTCAGATTCACTTAAGAATATCCTCTCTCCCCCCATCTCTGCAAAACACTTATATTGAAAATAGCATAGTTGGCCTAGACCAAAACTGCCACATCTTCCTTTAAAATGTAATCGTTGCTCAAAATATTCACATTTCCAATTTAGGGATCATACTTTCTTCTCCTTTCTTCTTCCTCTACATACATTTCCTCTCCCATTCTCCCTGTCTCCCCAACTGACCCATCTTAGTACCACATTCAGGTGATAAGGAGTGACTTTTTTTTTTACCTGCTAGAATCTACCTAAGCAGAACTCCACCCACAATGATTCTGAATTCAGAGCCAATCAAAAGAGTTCTTACTGCAGACCGGTTCCCTAGGTAACCGAAGCATACAGACATTTGAGCTGTACTATATAGACAGGAAGAATGCACATACACATACATGCACATACATGCACACACATGTACACACATGCACGCACACATAGCTCTTTCCTTACCTCCCTCCTTCTGCCCTCCAATCCCCCCATC
>NC_050575.1:140270838-140280838 GCF_011100635.1 Trichosurus vulpecula | reverse complement strand
TCACTGGTGGCCTTGCTTTGGGATAGATTTTCATTCTCATACACCGGATTTGATTTCATCTTTAACCTTTCCCGCTGAATTTCCTTGACCTCTGCATATTGCTGTGATTTGGTGAATTTGTTACATTTCACTCTACATCATTTCTTTCTATATTTTCTTTTGTGATAGGGAACTGGGACGCACCTCTGGCAATCTGTCAGTGCCTAGATCAGCTGCATCCTTTCTGGAGGGACTCTCTCACGAGGCTGACGATCCTTAAGACAAGTATGCAGCTAAGTTGCTAAGGTAAGACTCCCTCGATCGAGGACATATTGTGACTCTTCACTCAAATCCCTTCTATCCTTTTTTGATCTGTTTCAAACCAAAACCAAATTGGCCCTCAGATGCCAACTGGACCAGAAAGACCTTCAGACAGATCCCCCATCCCAAGCAGCACTGTCCTCTGGCACTGTCTATTGACTACTGTGTATTTGTAAGTTCCCCGTCACCAGAGGTTTTTCAGGTAGGGGACTGGATGGCCACTTGTCAGCGATGCCATGGAAGGGATACGTGAATCAGGTGAGGACTGGACCAGATGATGTCTGACATCCCTTTAAACTCCAAAATGCTAGGATTCTACTCCATGGCCAATCAGAAGGGTGGTAGTGGCCTTGCTGTGTGTTTGGGGGTGGAAGGGGAGGCACAGAGGGATAATGAAAAATTCTTGTTTTTGCTTCTCTAAACAACTCAGTTCCTTTCCAAAGTTACTTTCTGGTACAAGTAGGAAGCTCAAGATCCAGAGGCGCAGCCAGCACAGTCTAGTTACAAGAAAGCGCTGCCGTTATTGTGAGCAGTTTTGATACAGCCAAATCAAAGTGAAGATTTGAAATAGCTTTTTTGAAAGCCCAAGCTGAAGTCATAAATTATTCTGCACCATGATTCTTTCTGATAGTAAAACCATACCTCTTTGCCTGACATTGCTGAAATGTGGAAAAGTGAAAGTTAAAAATAAAATGAACCATTTAAATCTCGCCTGTTGAGAACCCCAGATAGACTTCAAGGCCAGTCGATAGGGGTGCCTATCATTTAGGCTTCACCGTTAGCATCAGATATTATTGGTTTATTGCCAATTGTGACCATACAGGGTTCAGGCTTGATGACTAGGAAGAGCCCTGAAAAATGAAAGGAAGATTCCAAATAATGGGGAGGAGAGGAATAATGATTTAGCAGGACCCATGGTGGGGGGGAAGAGGGGGTGGGGATTGTTCTTCAGCTCCCATGTGTGTTCACGGGGAACCTGAACTTGTGACTACAAAGTTAGAAAGTTTAATTTTTCACCCTCTTTAATGCAGTTAGAAAAAAATACTGTTTTGAACTACACTGAGGCTATTCAACCAGCCTATTTATTGGTGTATTCTTCAGTACAGAAAAGAAGAGCAAACACCAGCAGTAAGTCATTCCAGCAAGTTTGCTGAATTTACCTGGGAATCTTCTTCTGCTGTTAATTCCCCAAACCCTACACTAGCATTATCAATGATACACGGACAACAATTACAGCCTCATCTATTTCACAGCCTTGAGTTTCCACAGAGAGTGATTTAATAAAGTAGGAAGGAGGTTAGTTCCCTCCTCAGTACATCCCAGGCAGCCCTGACTCTCAGCTCCATAGCTGTTTGGTTTGGAAAACAGAGCTGTGGTTGCCAGTAAGGTTTAGAATTTGCCTGCCAGACAAGGGAATCTCTGCGAAGATTATTTTCCCTCTTGGGAGGCAAAACACAGATGGGGGAGTTAGGAGTCTTACAATATTTAGCTGCTACATTTGTGGTAGGAATTCTGCTGTCTGAATATTTGGAGCTTCTACATGACCAGTTTGGCATCGTTATAGAAGGGCCCAGGTAGCCTTGTTCGGATGGATGGGCCCTGGTAGCCTGGTTTGGATGTGAAAGGTAGAAAGTAAGGGGGAGAGAGCTCACTTCCTTTTAGGGCCTGGACCTTCTTTAAAAAAAAAAAAAGGACCACCTGAAAGAGATCCTGATGAGGATTAAAAGCACCATTTGGTGCAAATGTGACCATGAAAACAATGCCACCTGGAGACATTGCTCAGAGCATGTCCCCCGAGCCATCTCATTTAGCCTTGTGGCTGCGGGAGGGCAAGAGGCATTCAATCCAACAAGCATTTCTTAAGCATCTGCTCTGTGTGAAGTACTGAGCTAGGTGAAGAATAAAAACAAAACAGTCCCTGACCTCAGGGAGCTTATATTACATGGTTGGGATTGGGGAGGAAAGTAGGGGTGGGGGGAGAGAATATAATATGTTCATAAGCTTGAAAATACCAAATTATTTCAAGAAGAAGAAAATGGTCATTGTAGGGTGCAGGGAGGGGAGGAATCCACAAAGGCCTCATGTTGAAAGTGTCACCTGAGATGTGCTTTCAAGGAAGCTGGGATTCTCTGAGGCAAATGTGAAGAGGATTGCATTCTGTACATGGGGGACTGCTTGTTCAAGGGCATGGGGGCAAGAGGATGAGATAGCAAGCTAGTTTGACTGGAGTAGAAAGTGTATGGATTGCAATAATATGAAATTACTTCAAAGCTAACCCCTGGAAGGCTTTAAATGTAGGCTGTTTTTTTTTGGGGGGGGAGTTGTAGAGATAGTAGGGAACCATGGAAGGTCTTTGAGTTGGGGATTTACATGGTCAGATCTGTGTTTCGATAGAGTCGATTTGGCAACTTTGTGGAGGACATTGAAGAGAGAAGACATTGGAGTTAGGAAGATATTGTAATGATTCAGGCTAGAAGCAAAGAGAGTCTGAACCAGTGTAGAGGCTGTGTGTGTAAAAATGGCATGGATATGAGGTAAAGGTAGGGTTAATAAGACTTGGCAACACACTGGATATGGTGGTGATCCCAAGGTTACAAACCTGGGTAACTGGAGAGAGCACTGTGATGCCAACACATATAGAAATGTTTGGAGGATGGATGAATATTTTTGGAGAAGCATAATGAGTTTTATTGACTGAATAAGTCAATTTACAGGTAGCAAGTCATTTAACCTTGTTTGCCTCAGTTTCCTCATCTGTAAAATGAGCTGGATAAGAAAATGGCAAATCATTCCAGTATCTTTGCCAAGATGCTTGGCATTCCACAGGTGGGGTAAGTGAACCATATGGAACTTAAGTGGTGACTTACTCATTGTCACTCTGTTATCTTGAACCAGAAGGTGAGGGAAATATTTAAGTATAAAAAAGCACATAAGTGTGTGGGGAACTGAGGAAGTTCACACGTGTCACCAATACACTCAGTCAAAATGCACTGCCATTTTTTACCTGGTATTTGCTTATTCCTCCTTAGACTGGACAAGCTGCACCAATCTTTCCACTATTCCCTGTAGCCAAGGTGTGAATTTTAGGTATTTAACCTTGGCATACATTAGACCTCTTGTAGGATAAAAACAATTAGCTGAAGCTCTTTGGGATTGTTGATGAAAGTGCAGAGGTGTTCCTGGGTGAGAAAATGTACCTTTACACCTTGGAATAGTTTTTAGGTCACATGAACTGGGACTAGGCCCATAGATTTATATCAAAGAATGAATTCTGTTGCATGAAGAGCAAGAAAGGAGACAATTATTAGGGAAAAAAAACATTTTTAACTTTTCTATGCTTCCTCTTTTAATATCATCACAAGCCTTTCTACGTAAGCAGATGGACTTCTCACAGCACTAAAGTTAGAGCAGACCATTTCCCCATAGATTGTAGGGACCAAAGAGTTAATGTCATTGTATTGATGTCTAGGTGAAGTGCAATAAAATGTGATTAGTTGGTTGAAAATGTGTAACTTCTCGGTAGGTTAATTCAATCCTCGAGCCATTCGCAGAGGTCTGAAACTGCATTGACATATTGCTCATTTCCACACATCCACAGAGAACCTGATGTAGTCAAAAGAGGGAAACTACAGTATTATTGAGCAGCTAGGTGGCGCAGTGGATAGAGTGGTGGGCCCTAAATCAGGAAGACTCATCTTCCTGAGTTCAAATCTGGCCTCAGACACTTACTGGCTTTGTGGCACTGGGCAAGTCATTTAACCTTGTTTGCCTCAGTTTCCTCATCTGTAAAATGAGCTGGAGAAGAAAATGGCAAATCATTCCAGTATCTTTGCCAAGAAAACCCCAAATGGGGTCAGGAAGGGTTGGACATGACTGGAAAATGACTAATCAATAACAGTATGATATAGGTCTATTAAGACCTAGACAAAGAGTCTGGAGTCATCCTAACCCATGAGCCTAGAGAATAGGACTACTGAGTCCCAAGGCCATTTGTTGGGAAAGGAAGGTGTCCTTTTTAACTGGGAGAAGGTCACTCTTCAGAAAGACAGCTGGCATAGCCAGGCCGAGAAAGTGCTTGGAGGCAAAAGAGACCCCAAGCTTCCAGGAGGGAAGTGTTTGGGACTTTCTGAGTCCACCTAAAGGCACTGACAGGTTATGGTTTAACCAGAGGAAGACAGTCTTATAGAAGTAAAGGGACTAAGGACCATATCATTTGAGGATTAGTTAAGGAAGCTGAGCATATTTGGCCTGAAGAAGAAAGAATGAAAGGAGGTAGTGACAACATGGCTATCTCCAAGTAATTGTCTAAGTGATATGGTAGAGAGTCAGGAGTCAGGAAGACCTGAGTTCAAATCTAGCCTCAGACATATACTAGCTGTGCGACCCTGGTCAAGTCAACTGACTTCTCAAAGCCTCAATTTCCTCATCTTTAAAATGGGGTCATACCTACCTCTTTGTAAAGATCAGCTGAGATATCATATGTAAAGCACTTTGCAACCTTAAACTGCCATGTGAATACTAGCTATTATTATTGTCATTCAAATGATTTAAAGGCCTTTCGTATGGAAGAGCAATGAGATTTGGTCTACTTGGTCCCAGAGGGCAGAACCATGAACACCCAGATGTAGAGGTTGCAGACTCAACATAAGGGAAAACTTACTAATGATTAGAGTCATCTAGAAATAGAATGGATTGTCTAGGGAGGTAGTGGGTTCTTTTTTTTTCTTTTTAAAGTCTTATGGTCTTTTGTTTTGATGTCACTGTCTTTCCCTCTTAGCTCCCTCCCACCCTCAAAATACAATGAAACTTTCTTTGTAACCCAAACCCAACACATTTAGTTAAAACCAATGGATGTAGCTATGAGATCTGACCACATAAACCACACTCCACATCTATAGTCCTTCATCTGCCTACTGTGAGGAGGGGATAATGATGTCATTGATCAGAACTGGACTGCCTTCTAGTCTCGTATTTATTCATAATATTGTCATCCTTGTATACATTAGTTTTCTGATTCTTCTTTGATCTTCATCTGTTCATCTAAATCTTCTAATTCTCTCTGAATTCCTCAGATTAGTTATTTTTATGACAAGATGATAGTCGATAACATTCATATAAGGAAAGGTACTGACCCTCTGATTTTATTGGTATAAGAAATTCTTAAGTAAGGAAACTCCTGCTTACCAGGTCAAGTTGGTACCTTGTCTGCAACTTATAGTCTTTAGGTGAGAAGCTGTGTTTCACCTCAAGTCATAATGGCAGTACATGTCAGAGGTAGACCTTACGCTCAGGTCTTCCAGGCTTCGTGGTTAGCTCTCTATTGATTCTCTCCTATACCACAGTTTATTTAGCCGTTCCCCATTGGATGTGTGAAATTTCCAGTTGTTGTTTTGTTTGTGGGTTCCTTTTCAGTGGAAATTTTCAAGTAAAAGTTGGAAGACCACTCTTCAGGGATGTTATATATTGGATTCAGTGACCTCTGAGGCTCTTTCCCCATCTCTGATATTCTCTGATTTGTGATCTTTAGAACATCGTGAAACCTCCAGGGGTGCCAGTTTGCTCAGCTCTGAAACCAGGGTAAAAATACAGACATGTAATTCACGGGGGTGTTGTGAGGAAAGTGCTTTCTAAGTGTTGAAGCATTGTCCCTGTCCCAAAAGTTTTTAGTGCTGTTTTAAGCTTTAATGGCATAAATAACTTAACTATCTTAAAACTGCTCTAAGACTTTTGGGACACCCTGTACACAGATGAGATCATTGTCATCAGCGTCATTTAAATGTGAAATATTATTATTTCTGGTGATACAATATCTGTCATTTTGAAGGGCCAGAGAAAATTTTAGATACTGCTAGAAATTTTAGATACTACCACTACAGTGGTTTGTTGGATGTCCTGCTTTTGGATCACCTTGTCGTTTTGTTTTAAATGAAGTTTGGTTATTGACTGTTGCCTACACTCAGGAATTTTCTGGACTTTTCAAGTCTGGGAAGTTGGTTTCTGTTTTACCAAGTGCCATTTGCTTTGAAATGGGGGCCAGGCTCCACCTAGCTTCAAGTCATCAAAGCTAATTTAAAAATATCTCTAGAATGCTCCTTGTCTTCCCCTGCTTTCTTCCCCTCAGTGTTACAGTTCCATAGATCCATGGCCCCACAGCTGGGTGTAGAACAGGTATAGATGGTGGGGCTGCTCTCTTGAAGTGGGTAACACTGCAAATCAGTGAGCTTCTGTCTTGTCAACAAGGTATCTGGAGAGGTATGAACTCTCATTCATACTGGGCAATATTCATTCCAAAACAATTCTCATCATTTAATTGTGAATGCTGATAAGAAAGTTGTCTGGCATGCAGAATAGGGTCATGGAGTAAATCTATTCTATGGTGGGCTGTTAATCTGGGATGCAATTGGGCTTGTTTTCCCTTAGTTAAGCCTTGACATCTCATCTTGCTATGGTTCAAGACGCCTCCAATTTCTTTTACTTTGATGTATACTATTTTGAATTCCATAAATGCACCAATCAAGAGAAGCTTCATAGATACAACATTTGACAGTGTTCTACTCTGTTCCATACTTCTTTGCATTACTCACAGGAAGCCTGGCATACAGCAGACACTGAATAAATACTTCCTGATTGATTGATAGACTAGATGAATTCTAAATGTTAAGATTTCTTTATGTTAGCACAGGGCCTTGTATACAGTAGCTGTCAAATGGAGAACGGACTGAGGTTTGTGATATTATTGGAGGCACCACAGTAGAGTGGAAAGATGATTGAATTTAGAGCCAGAATAATTAGAGTTTGAATTCTGGCTCTACCACTTGTTGCTTGTGGGACCTTGCTGAGTGATTTACTTTCTGTGGGCCTCAGTTTCCTCCTCTAAATGAAGAGGTTGGATTAGATGTACTATAAAGTGCCTTCCAGTTTTAAATCTGTGAGCCCTCTACAGGAATGTTTCCCTTTAATGTGATGGGCTGGATAGAGGGCTGGACCTGAAGTCAGGAGTAACCTAGGTTCAGATCTGGTTTCAGACACTTGCCAGCTGTGTGACCCTAAACAAGTCATCTAACTTCCTTCTGTCCGTTTCCTCATCCATAAAGTGGAGATCATAATAGCAGCTACCTCCCAGGGATGTTGTAAAAACCAAGTGAAATATTGGTAAAGCAATTTCCAAACCTTAAATCACTATGTGAATGCTGTTTTTAATTATTACTCTTGTTGCCATTCTAACCCAACTTTGCAATATCTGCCCAAAACAGGATACAATTGTAACTGGGTAGTGCAAACTTAAGAGCTTTGGCCATAGACCGGGGGTCTCCCATCCTTCTGATAGGGTTGTATGTTGATTTCTCGCCAATCCATGGGATAATCTGCTTAGAGGAAGTAGAGGTCATCACATTTTTAGAACAAGGGCTGTCAGTGTTAGAGCTGACTCTCTCCCAACTTTGGAATTCTCCTCTGATTCTTGTGCCTTTTAAAAAAAACACGTACGGCCTTGGAATTTAAATTTCCATCCCAGGGAGGGAAGAGACATCAAGAAAACAATATCCAGTTCAAGCCCCTCTTTTCAGAAGCCCAACCCTTAGCGAAGGAGGCATAAGGGCAAGGTAAGGTCAGGTAATGGATGTGAAATTGCCTTGAAAAGAATAAAGAGCTTTGTAGATGTAAGGAATTATTATTATCCCAGAATCCTGCCCTGTGCCCTGCATGTAGTTGGTGCCTAATATGTGTTTGTAATTGTTGGTGATGACCCCTAACTTTTGCACAATAATTCCTGCAAAGATTAGCATGTGGACATTTATCTAAACCCTTCTTGACCCTAGTTACATTTATTTTCAAAAGGAAATGAAGCTCGTATTGGCAATTCTGCATGGATCCATGACACCGAACCTCTTAGTGAACATAAAAATACTGTGGGATTCATAGTGGCCTAGTTTTATCTAAGTAGCCAGGGAAGAATGACATCCAGAAAGGGGTCACCAGGATATTGGCAAGGCTAGCAGACTTCCATTGCAGCCATGATAAGCTTGCACTTGTGCCTCCCTCCCTAAGGGTTGGGGTTCTGAAAAGAGAGACTTCAACTGGATATTTTTTTCTTGATGTCTCTTCCCTCCCTGGGATGGAAATTTAAATTCCAAGGCCATACATTTTTTTAAAAGGTACAAGAAACATCCTTGAGCAGAGAGCCATCCTCTTCTCCCTGAGCATCTTGGAAGCTACTCGGACAAGGTCTCCCCACCTCGGAGTCTATTCTCACAATGATTCATTTGCTGATTGGTATAGCCAAGTCAGTTTCAGTATTATCCTTCCACTTAACAGTGGATTTTTTATCAGAGGATATGGATCCAAATCATTAAGTTATGTGACCTTGGGCAAACCACTCCACTGCTTTTGGCCTCAGTTTCCTCATCATTAAAATGGGAGGGTTGGGGTAGAAGATCTCTAAGTTCTTTTCCAGTTATCTATCCTGTGATCCCTCCAGATGTGCCACATGTGTGACTACCCTAATCTACTGTTCAGAGTAGTTGAGATGAATTCCCTCAGGAAACGGGATAATGGCATCAAGAACAATCGTCCTTCCAGAACATCTCTCACCTCTGTCCCCTTCTTTGAGCTAGACTCACACAGCTACCATCTCATTGAGACCATCATCACTTCTCATGTGTCTCCCTGATTCTGATCTCAGGTTTCTGCCTTACCCGCCCTGCTCAAGGTGCTTGGGTAGTTTAGCCTGGCCTTTAAGATAAGAACACACACTCTTCCACTTGGCACTTAAAACCTTTCATAGCCCGCATTGTGCAAGCCTCCCAGACTTAGCTCACATTATTTCTCATCATACTCTCTCCAATCCTGCCAAATGGGCCTACCAGCTATTCCCCCAATCCATCATTTCATATTCTGTCTCCATTTGGCCGGCATGCCTGGAGTTCATGCCTTGCTCACCTTTAGCTTTTGAGAATCCCTGGCTTTCTTCAAGGTTCAACTTGGGGGCCACCTCCAATAGAAAGCCTTTCCTGTTCTCCTTAGCTCTTAGTCTTCTCTTCTTCTTCAAACCATCTTGCATATACATACACATTTATACAAGACCATTTGAGGAAGAATGTACACATATGATATATATTTATGTGCATATTGTTTTGTTGTTCAGTTGCTTCAATTGTGTCTGACTCTTCATGACCCCATTTGGGGTTTTCTTGGGAAAGATGCTGGAGTGGTTTGCTATTTTCTTCTCTAGCTCATTTTACAGATGAGGAAACTGAGGCAAATAGAGTTAAGTGACTTGCCCAGGATCACACAGCTAGCAAGTGTTTGAGGCCAGATTTGAGCACAGGAAAATGAGTCTTCTTGATTCCAAATTAGCTCCCCCTTATCTGTATATATACTTATCTGTGTAAATACACCACATACACTTATCTGTGTGTATATATATATATATATATGTATATATATACCACATATACTTATATATACACATCATATATACTTATCTGTATATATCATATATACTTATCTGCATATATACCATAAAACTTATCTGTATATATACTTATATATACACTTATTATATATATAATATATATACACATTATATGTAATATACATTATATGTAGACTTATCTGTATATATATCGTATATACTTGTCTGTATATATACCATATACACATGTGTATATACCATATATACTTATTTGTGTGTATACACACA